>NC_072404.2:133787272-134090303 GCF_028858775.2 Pan troglodytes
ATGTCTTCAAATAACATACTTTCATTTGTTTTGTTATAATATTGGTGAGAAAAAAATTGACAGTGGCTGATATGGTTTGGCTCTGTATCCCCAGCCAAATCTCATCTTGAATTGTAATCCCCACGGGTCGAGGGAGAGAAGTGATTGGATCATGGGGGGCGGTTTCCCCCATGCTGTTCTCGTGATAGTAAGTGAGTTCTCATGAGGTCTGATGGCTTTATAAATGGCAGTTTCCCCTACCCTCTTCTCAATTCCCTCCTGCCACCTTGTGAAGAAGGTGCCTGCTTCCCCTTTGCCTTCTGCCATGATTGTAAGTTTCCTGAGGCCTCCCCAGCTATATGGAATGGTGACTCAATTAAACCCCTTTCCTTTATAAGTCACCCAGTCTTGGGTCTTTCTTTCTTTCTTTTTTTCTTTCTTTCTTTCCTTCCTTCCTTCCTCCCTCCCTCCCTCCCTCTCTCTCTCTCTCTTTCTTTCTTTCTTTCTTTCTTTCGAGATGGGATTTCACTCTTGTTGCCCAGGTTGGAGTGCAATGGTGCGATGTCGACTCACTGCAGCCTCCACCTCCTGGGTTCAAGCAATTCTCCTGCCTCAACCTTCCGAGTAGCTGGGATTACAGGCATCCACCACTATGCCGGGCTAATTTTGTGTGTGTGTGTGTGTGTGTGTGTGTGTGTGTGTGTGTGTGTGTGTATTTTTAGTAGAGATGGGGTTTCACCATGTTGGCCAGGCTGGTCTCGAGCTCCTGACCTCAGCTGATCCACCTGCCTCAGTCTCCAAAAGAGCTGGGATTACAGACGTGAGCCACTGCACTCGGCTGGATATTTCTTCATAGCAATGTGAAAATGGACTAATACAGTGGCCATGACCACTCTTTGTGTGGTTTGCATGTTCTCCCGTGTCTGAGTGGGTTTTCTCTGGGTACTTCAGTTTCCTCCCACCTCCCAAAGCTATGCATGTTAATTGGTGTATCTAAATTGTCCCAGTCTGAGTGAGTGTGAGTGTATGTGTGAACGTGTCCTCAGATGGACACATGGAGCTGCCAGGATAGTCTCTTGCTACCAGCAACCCTGAATTGGAATAAATGGGTTGAAATCAAGTGAATAAATGAATACAAATGATTATCAAATAAAAATTTGTAAAGTCTACAATAATCATACAAATGCATGACAATAAGTGATGCAGTATTAAAGTACTCAGTGAGCCCACTGTACTTGTTACTGTTTGTTTTTGAGTTGCTTGATGGTGAGAGGTGCTCATTACAATTTTCACTCTGCAGACACTCTTCCCTTAATTTAACCTGCCACTACAATGACTACCATCACACACCCATTCACCAAAAATTGGTTAAATAATTATCTTACATGTTTTCATTAATCTTTCTTAAATCTATGTATAGCATACATTTATTTCAATGTTTAATATTATAAGTGTTTTGAATCTTTATTTATAATTTTGGTGATAGTTTGTGAAATACACTCTAGGAACTTAACTCTTGTTTACATCAATTAGCCTAGGCTAAAATTAGATTTGTTACATGTTGTTTCACTCCAAGTTACACTTTTCAGGACTTATTAATGATGTTAGGTAAGAACTTACTGTACATAATGTATGAGGAACATGGAAAAAATATTGGTGACTTTCCAAAGAGTTTTGAAAAATTTTGGAGATGACTTTATGGCTACATTCACTAGTAGAAATCAAACTGTTAAATACAGTGTCATTTGATAAGGAGAGAAGCAATGAGATTGTTAATATTTTAGGAATAAATCCCATTTTAGACTGATGATAAAACCCTAGGAGAATTGCATAGGTAATAGTTATTACCTAACAAGTCTTCAATTATTAGGATGGTATTCAAGTCCAAGTACATAAATAAATATATATATATATATATAAATTCATATATATATGAATGATAAAACCAAGTAGCCTTTTATTATATGGGAATATATAAAATTCTAAAAGTTTGTCTATCTATCTCAAAGGATCCTAATAACAATGTTTCTCCGGAGATCCAAGAAGAGCCAATTTTTCAATTTGAGAAAGCAGAAAAAGACCAATGTCCCAAATCAAGTAGTCAGACAGGAGGAAGTCCCTCTTCCTCAGGTTTTTTTTCTTCTATTTAGGTCTTCAATCAACTGGATGAGGACCACCTTTATTAGGAAGGTCAATCTGCTATTCAGTCTAGTACTCAAATGTTAATGTCATGTACAATCATCCTCTCAGACACACTCAGAATAACATTTAACCAAATATTTGGGCACCCCAAGTCCAGTCAATTTGACTCATAAAATTAACCATTACAGTGAGTAAAAACAGATTGTTCTTATGAAAATATCTTTTATCTAAGGTATACAATTGAGAGACTGAACCTACTCTTATGTAATGTGCTTTGTAACTGGTAAATATGCGTATCATAGGCAATTACCTTACTAAAAGATCTATGGGATGAAAATAAAAGAAAATAATCTTGAAATCTGTAGTTTATATTCGCTTTTGTAACAGGAACTCAGATATTATATTCCTTCAATTATAGGATGTATTGAAATCTGTTTATTCTTTTTATTGAAGAAATGTGAAATTATTATTAAATATTAAAAGAGTCATAAGCAGTTATTCTTTAAATTCAAATAAAAAGAACTCCATATTTATTAGTTTCTAGATTTAGTCTAGATATTACTTAGCTCATTTTTCTACAGATTTTTTTAAATCTTAATGTCTTAAATTAAAATATTACCCATTATTTTTAGGAAGTAGATTCAACATACGGCAATCTATTAATTTGTATGTTTATGTTAATGGGATGACTACTAAAGAAAAAATACTTTCAGCTTTTACAGTAAAGTCAGATTTACTTTACCAATAGAAACACTAAATTCATACTTATAATCTTATTTTTGAAATCTTTAAAAATGTAAATGTAAATGTGTACATTAAAGCACATACACATTAAGTATAAACTCCTATGAAATCAGCAGAATAGCTAAAATGCAGTTCAAGACATAAAAATTACAACACCCCAAAGTCTATTTTATACCTTTCTCTAGTCATTACCTCTCCAATTGTAGCCACTATTCTGACTTCTACCATCATAACTTAGCTTTGCCTGTTTCAAAATTTTATGAATTGGAATCATATTCCAGACAACCTTTTGTGTATATCTTCACAGTTTTTTAGTTTTAATTTTTGTACGTACATAGTAGGTTTATCTATTTACAGGGTACATAAGATGTTTTGATACAGGCATGCAATGCATAATAATCACATCATGTAAAATGGGGTATCCATCCCCTCAAGTATTTATCCTTTGTGTTACAAACAATCCAATCATGCTATTTTAGTTATTTTAAAATGTACAATTAAATTGTGACTATAGTCACCCTGTTGTGATATCAAATACTAGGTCTTATTCATTCTTTGTATATTTTTTGTACCCATTAACCATGCCCACCTCCTCCCCACCTTCCTATTACCCTCCCAGTCTCTGGTAACCATTCTTCTACTCTATATCTCCATTGAGTTCGATTGTTTTGATTTTTATATCTATTTTTCTAAATTATGTCTTAGAGACTTATCCATGTTTTTTGACTGTAGCAAAATTAATTTCCTCTCATTGCAGTAAAGTATTCGTTATATGCAAATATGACAACATTCTATAGTTGATGAATATTTGGGCTGTCCAGTTGGTAACTATTCCAAAAAGGCACTGCTAAGAACAATTCTGTTCACATTTTTAGTACATAGTAGACATCAAAAGAATTTTCCAAAGCTGCAGAAATTTACCCTCCCACCAACAATACATGATAGTTGCACATCATTGACAATGCTTGGTTTTATCAGTGTTTTTAATATAGGTGTTTTTTCTGAATTTGTAATTGAAGGTTATACATAATTTTAACTTGCATTTTGCTAAAGACTACTGAAGATTTGCACGTTTTCATTCCTGTCTAATATGCATAGAGCATCCTCTTTTATAAAGTGCCCATTCCAGTCCTTTGATCATTTTAAAAATTGTATTCTTTGTCTTTTTCTTACTGATTTGTAAGAATCCTTTACGTATATAGGATATGAATCCTTAGTCAGATATAGTTAAAGCAAATTTCTTTTTCCACTTGTGGCTTGTCTTTTACTCTTTGAATGGTTATAATAAACAGAAGTCTTTAATTTTAGCAAAATCCAATTTATGGGTTATTTATTTTATAATTATTGCTTTTTATGTACTAGGAAGTCTTTGCATATCACAAACTCATGAGGATATTTAACCATGAAAGTTTCCAGAAGCTTTTTAAATCCTTCCCATTGAGTTCTGTAATTTATCTGGAATAGATATTTGTATATACTGTATGGTAGGGGTTTAGATTATTGTTTTCAGCATAGCTATAGTACAATTGTTAATGCTTACAAAAAGCTTTTTTCTGCTATTTTATTTGGCTTTCATACTTATTCCTAATGGAAGAAAATATCTGGAAGCCGTGCCATAGGCTTAAGGCGTGCCATAGGCTTAAGTCATGACATAGGCTTAAGTGGAATTCCCATTGTAAACTGCTTGTATTTCTCTTTAAATGATGTAATGATCAGGCTGAATCTATTATTGAAACAGAATGATTTGTCTAGCTATGTACCATTTTTGTATATTTCTATATAATTACTTTTCTCAATCTCTTAAAAATACGATAGTTCTTTTAAAAGTTGATATTTTACTGATAAAATATCTCTTTCAGATGCATATTTCTGATATACACAAAGGACTTAAAATGAAAAGTATACTTCTATGTTAACATGATTATGTTAATATTATCTTGGTCCATGAATTAAAATTGAATCTCAGGAGAGGCAATACATTCTCCCACACTTCTAAAAAATAAAAACGTACTCTAATTTTTCTTAAAAATTTTCAGCCACTTTATCAGTAAAGAAAAAATTCATTTTGGATTTCAGCTGTAGGAAATTGGTTATATGGGGCAGCAATAGGCAAAATATTATGGAAAATTAATTGTCATGCTGATAATAACTGTCAAAATATTGTTACAGACTGTCTATAGTACAGTCAACAGAAACACCACCATTGTAGAAATAATTGTAATCTCTCTATATTTTTGAGGAAATATAGTTAATTATTTTAAAGCTGGATATAGACAGAAAATGTACATTGTTTTTACATTCTCCTAACTTATTTAAAAGAAAATAACATTTATTTAGTTTGTATAACATACATTTAGTAATACCTCGATAGATATTTTGTATATAATACTTAGAAATTCTCCTGTTATACTTCTCATTTATTTTAGGTTAGTAACAGGTTATTAGGATTTTAACTTGGTTTTTGAAATATGACACATTTTAAGCATTTTATAATGGAAGAAACTCAGTTACATAAATATATTTATATAGCTTGGTGGCCATGAAAATATGCTACTCAGATCTCTTACTGCTAGAGGCATAATGGACTGATGGCCTCTGTTGTTGGCACTCTTGTTCCTTCACTCTGCTCCTGCTAAAGCCAAGCACTCTGTGAGCTGCTCTCATTCCATGTCTGAGCACAACAGGGGTATTAAGGCATTTGCTATAAATTGTTTTCAGAAAAAGATAAAATCATGACTTCTATATGGATATAAAATAAAGTTAAAGATTTTATTAAACTTATCATGACAGAACCAGTTATTCCACTTACTGAACTTTCTAAAGTATCAAATTCATAGAAGCAGAGAATAGAATTGTGGTTGTCAGGGGCTGAGGGGAAGGAGTGTATTGGTCCATTTTTACGCTGCTAATAAAGGCATTCCCGAGACTGGGTAATTTATAAAGAAAAAGAGGTCTAATGGACTCACAGTTCCACACAGCTGGGGAGGCATCACAATCATGGTGGAAGATGAAGGAGAAGTAAAGGCACGTCTTACATGGCAGGAGGGAAGAGAGTATGTACAGGGGAACTGCCCTTTATAAAACCATCAGATCTGGTAAGACTTATTCACTATCATGAGAACAGCATGGGAAAACCCACCTTCATGATGTAATTACCTCCCACTGGGTCTCTCCCAAGACATGTGGAGATTATGGGAGCTACGATTCAAAATGAGATTTGGGTGGGGACATAGCCAAACCATATCAAGGGGAAATGGGGAATCATTGCTTAATGGGTATGAAGTTTTAGTTATACAAAATGAATAAAATCTAGATATCTGTTGTACAACATAGTACCTATAATTAACAATACAGTTAGCCCTCCCCATTTGTGGGTTCTGCATCCACAGACTCAATCAACTATGGATTTAAATTTTTTTAATTAAAATAATACAAAAATTAAAAATAATATAATAAAAATAATACAGTATAACAATTATTTACACAGTGTTTATATTGTGTTAGGTATTGTAAGGAATCTAGACATGATTTAAAGTACTGTCAGCCCCTGTATCCATGTGTTCTACATCTGTTGTTTCAACCAACCTCTGACAGAAAATATTTTAAAAAATTACATCTATGCTGAGGATGTGCAAACATTTTTCTTGTTATTATTCCCTGAAAATTACAGTACAACAACTATCTACGTAGCATTTACACGGAATGAGGTATTACAAGTAATCTAGAGGTGATTTGAAATGCAGCCATGCATTGCTTAATGATAAGGATACATTCTGAGAAATGCATTGATAGGTGATTTCATCACTGTGAAAACACAGTGTGGTTACACAAACCTAGATGGTATAGTCTACTACATTCCTAGACTAGATAGTATAGCCTATTGCTACTAGGCTACAAACCTGTGCAGCATGTTAATGTAGTGAATACTGTAGGCACAATGGTATTTGTGTATCTAAACATATTTAAACATAGAAGAGTTATAATAAAAATACAGTATTATAATCTTATGGGACCACTGTTATATATGTGGTCAGTAGAAATGTCATTGTGTGACATATGACTGTGTACAGGAGAATGTGCATAAGTTATATGCAAATATGATGCTTGTTTATATAGAGGGCTTAAGCACTCTTATATTTTGGTGTCTGTGGTGGTCCTGGAATCAATCCCCTCGGGATACCGTGGGATGGCTGTATTGTATTTAGCACTTTAAAATATGTTGAGGATAGATTTCATGTTAAGTTTTCCCATCACAAGCAAAACAAAACACAAATGAATATAAGGAAATCTTGGCGATTATGGATATGTTTAGAGTCTTCATTGTGGTGGTGGATGTATGCATGAATATAAATGCAACAAAATGTATACATTAAATATGTGCAAATTTTTGTATAACAACTATACATCAACAAAGTTTAAAAAAGAAAAAAAACTGCTTTACCAGATTTCACCTGCAGTACCTATCAATTTAGGCAAATTCCTGTCTTCTTGAGGTTGCTGAAATAACCCAAAGTCTCTGACCTGCTAGAAAGTTACCTTCCTTTGCTATCTGTAATGCCAGATCTTGTAAGACAGGTGCCAGGCCAGTTTTCCAGGGACAGTGTTATACACTTTCACTTCATAAAATTAATCTTAGTCCCTTAAAAGTGGTTGATGATCTGATAAACTAAGCACCATTCTCAAATACACCATCCAGGCAAGGCTTTGATTGCTTCACCAATTTTTCCAATTACCACAAAAAAGAAGAAATGTTTTTATTCAATATTTGTAAATTGCCATGAAAAGGAAAAATACTAAATTATAATTTCTGAATTCTGGGAAGCAGAAGAATCAGTGTGGTTAGGTAGGCAGAATGAGATATCATTTGCAAATATTTAATTTCAGTTTACAAAATCAAAGTATTCTAAATTGTTGTGAGTTATAGACAGCTTAAGACTGAAGAGAAAGGGCTTTCTTATATATCTAGAAAATAGATTGTTATAATAATACCAATAACATTCCAAACAAAACTGTGGTTGTTATCAGTTCATGAGGTCCTCTGTAGTTTATTCTTTTTCCACTAGATCTCTGGTTAGCATGCTCATGAACCCTTCTGCTTTTTGACTAATAATTCATCACACCTGCAAGTCCTCTTTGCCATAGAAGGCCATAGAAGGTAACATTTGCAGGGTCTGGGGATTCAGATTTGGATATCTTTTGGGGGGGTCATTTTTGAGCTTATGAGAACAAGAAAATAAGTCCATGAAAATTGAGTAAAATTTGCTATTGTCTTACAACATTTCGTAAATTCATATTCAGATATTGTAACCAAAGCAAATGAAATTCCTTCTGTTTTGGGTTTTATTGTCCTATCTTCTGGAACAAACTTACGTTTTTTGGACAGGTTGTAGGAAGTTGGCTGTATCAGAACTAATTTCATAATATTACTAGGATATTTTTTAACATGCAATGTATTCATTGTTGCTATCATCAAATAAATCAAATACACATTTAGAAATTATCAGTTTCAATATCAATTGTAAGATAATTATAATGCATCAAAAATGCACTTGAAGCCGGATGTGGTGGCTCACGCCTGTAATCCCAGCACTTTGGGAGGTGGAGGTGGGCAGATCACTTGAGCCCAGGAATTTGAGACCAGCCCAGGCAACATGGCAAAACGTTGTCTCTATAAAAAATACAAAAATATTAGCTTGGCATGGTGGCGTGCACCTGTAGTCCCAGCTACTGTGGGGGCTGAGGTGGGAGGATTGCTTGCTTAAGCCCTGGAGGTTGAGGCTGCAGAGACTATGATCACACCATTGTACTCCAACCTGGGTAACAGAGCAAGACCCTGCGCCTATCTCAATTAAAAAAAAAAAAAAGAAAAAGAAAAAAGAAAAAAAATAAAAAGAAAAGGCTTTGCACCTATTTCAAAATATTGGCTAATTGATGATATATACTTCTCTTTTCTTATTGATTGCTATTTCTTGAGATATTCTAACACCAGAAATTTGGACAACTTCTCAAATAATTGACAAAGGAAAAATGTGTTTTTGCCTTATAAAATTCTTTAGCTTATTTGCTAATTTATTATTCATTACTATTAAAAGTGCATGGTGGTATAGTATGGTGGAAAAAACACACAAATTGAAGAGAGAAAACATTAAATCTAAGTTAATATCTTTGAAAACACCAACTTATTCTCAAAAGATATATGACTCGCCTTTATACATACAAGTTAAATGGGGACATGGTTTGTGAATTACTGAATCAAAAGAAAGTAGAAATTACTATAATTTTTCTTATAAGGTTTCACTAAGAGAAAATTATTTTGAGGAGAAATTATAGAATGATGGAAATATAAGGAAATTAGAAGACATAGTGATATAGATTCAAGATTAGACTTGGCCACCATGTTAGCTGTGTGACATGCAACAAGTCAACTAATTTTTTCAAGTCCGTGTGTGTGTGTGTGTGTGTGTGTGTGTGTGTGTTGTGTATGTGTTGTATACGTGTTTAAATCTACTTAAGTAGTGGGGGCAGGGAGGGATCAACATGAAATCAAATGTGTCAGGAAGTGGCGATTTGTAGGAATTTAGGTTGCTCTAATAATTTTAAAAGGTTACAAAATAAAGTTACACTTCTTATGCAATCTCCCTTAATATTAAAGATGAGTATACTAAAACAGTGAGAATTTGTCTTTGTGTGCATACAGTCTTCCAGTCAGGATTCAAAACTTAAATTGTTTAGGTTTAAATTAATTGTTAAAATTTCCTCGTTATAAATTATTTACATTTATCTTTTTAAGTTCTTCACAGTATTACATCTTTCCATCAGACAAGTGCTCAGAAGAATTACATAAACAGAAGTTTGAACCATTCTTAAAGACTTTGGATTGTTGACTCCTCAAGGCGAAGCCTAATTATTTTGCAAATGTGAAGACGAAATGAAAAGTTAGCATCTTTAATGGAGATATAAATTTGATGATGGTGGAGGAATCCTTTACTATATTTCTGTAGTGTTGAAATGGTAATTATATAGTCTTGCCTTTAACAAAAATTGGCCTTTTTAGAACTTTAAGAGGCTTGACCTATTAACTATCTAGTTTTAATATGGAATAGAAAATATAACCCACAGAATCATTACTATGTTCCCATTAAATTAATTAACTTTTTAACCACTTTAGAACTTTAGAAGTTAAAATTTTGAAACCTTGGGCTTATTTCTTTGAGAGAACAAAAGGAACAGATGTGTGATCAAAAATTATTTTAAAAGTAATAATGGCAAAAATAATTATCCTTAATGTAAAGCATCAGAGGGAATGTGACTGTAAAAACAGGCTTCATCTGGAACATGAAGGGGCAAAGCTCCATTTTTCCTTCCTGTCTGTGAACTCAATAGGTGTGATTTGCTTGGCCCTGCTATAGTGGCAAAGCCTCTATTTAAAAAAGTTCCAGGAACATTATGTTGGTCATCAAAATAAGCCTGGGTCTGGGCCTGGGCCTGGGGATTTAGCAAGCATGAACAGTTAATCCAAGTACCAGGAATAACAGTGAATTTAGAAGCATTCTTATTTTATGCAGGCTACCATAATTTCCTCCCTCCCTCCCTTCCTTTTTCCTTCATCTTTCTTTCTTCTTCCCTTTCTTCCCTTCAATGACCAAAAAGATCCTAAGGATTGTGTGTGTGTGTGTGTGTATATATATCGTTGTCGTTGTCGTTTTCTTAAATAACAATCTTGGTTTTATATCAAAGTGAATTCAATAAAACAATGACAAAACACACAAGATGCAGCTCTGTAAAAGGTACAGACATCTTGCCAGAGCGTAGAAGGGAGGGAAGTTGAATGAAGGTATTGGTGTTAAACATGGTTCCTGTGTCATGTTAGGTAAAAACATTTTAATTTGTCCACTCCAGCGTTATGTATGCCCTCACTGTATCTAAATGGGTCAGAGTCCTAAATTAGCTAAACATCTAGTGGCCCCTCTACATCTTTATTTATTTATTTACTTATTTATTTATATTATACTTTAAGTTTTAGGGTACATGTGCACAACGTGCAGGTTAGTTACATATGTATACGTGTGCCATGTTGGTGTGCTGCACCCATTAACTTGTCATTTAACATTAGGTATATCTCCAAATGCTATCCCTCCCCCCTCCCCCCTCCCCCCACCCCACAACAGGCCCCGGTGTGTGATGTTCCCCTTTCTGTGTCCATGTGTTCCCATTGTTCAATTTCCACCTATGAGTGAGAACGTGTGGTGTTTGGTTTTTTGTCCTTGCGATGGTTTGCTGAGAATGGTGGTTTCCAGCTTCATCCATGTCCCTGCAAAGGACATGAACTCATCATTTTTTATGGCTGCATAGTATTCCATGGTGTATATGTGCCACATTTTCTTAATCCAGTCCATCATTGTTGGACATTTGGGTCGGTTCAAAGTCTTTGCTATTGTGAATAGTGCCACAATAAACATACATATGCATGTGTCTTTATAGCAGCATGATTTATAAGCCTTTGGGTATATACCCAGTAATGGGATTGCTGGGTCAAATGGTATTTCTAGTTCTAGATCCCTGAGGAATGGCCACACTGACTTCCACAATGGTTGAACTAGTTTACAGTCCCACCAACAGTGTAAAAGTGTTCCTATTTCTCCACATCCTCTCCAGCACCTGTTGTTTCCTGACTTTTTAATGCTCGCCATTCTAACTGGTGTGAGATGGTATCTCATTGTGGTTTTGATTTGCATTTCTCTGATGGCCAGTGATGATGAGCATTTTTTCATGTGTCTTTTGGCTCCATAAATGTCTTCTTTTGAGAAGTGTCTGTTCATATCCTTTGCCCACTTTTTGATGGGGTTGTTTGTTTTTTTCTTGTAAATTTGTTTGAGTTCATTGTAGATTCTGGATATTAGCCCTTTGTCAGATAAGTAGATTGCAAAAATTTTCTCCCATTCTGTAGGTTGCCTGTTCACTCTGATGGTAGTTTCTTTTTCTGTGCAGAATCTCTTTAGCTTAATTAGATCCCATTTGTCAATTTTGGCTTTTGTTGCCATTGCTTGTTTTTTCTTTCTTTTTTTTTTTTTTTTTTTTTGGTAACGGAGTCTTACTCTGTAACTCTTTCGCTCTGTCGCCCAGGCTGGAGTGCAGTTGTGCGATCTCAACTCACTGCAACCTCTGCCTCCTGGGTTCAAGCGATTCTCCTGCCTCAGTTTCCTGGTTGTATATTGCATAATAATTTATTTTGATGAGTTGGAAATTATGGATTTGTTACATATACACTACTGTTTATTAATAATTAGTAAACTGTAAAAACTTTGTTTACAGTTGTGTTCTTAAAATATCTTTGTGGTTTATTGGAATGTGAATAAATTAAAAGATATCTTTGAGGTAGCCGACCACAGACCATTATAATTTACTTGGTATTTTTGTTTATTGTATTATATAGAAATGTATTTATTTGTTTATTGTATCTATACCACCTAGATATCAATTTGTAGAAATGTTAATCACAAATGTTAATCTTGACTAGTATAGTCAAGAGGAAAGAGGAACCAAATGCTAAAACTACTGGGGGCCGGAGAATTATTCCAATGGATTCCTTACAGACTTAATCAGATATAAATCCACAACTTTATTTTTAAAAATGCAACAGATTAAATCAGTAAAATGTACTCTTTGAATTTAGAAATTTTCTTTGACAGAGAATCATCACCCAGTCATTCAGCTCTTTCATATAAATCTCCAGCTCTAAAGCGAATATTCTAACTGAAAATTCAACAGATTACTTGATTTTGCAGTAGAACCCTTTTCTGCTTCTTCTTATTTATTTATTTGAGATAAAGTCTCACTCTGTCACCTGGCCTGGAATACAGTGGCGCAATCATGGCTCACTGCAACCTTGAACTCCAGGGCTCAGGTGATCTCCCCACCTCAGCCTCCCGAGTAGCTGGGACTACAGGCACCTGCCACCAAGCCTAGGTAATTTTTGTGTTTTTGTAGAGATGGGATTTCATCATGTGGATCCAGGCTGGTCTCGAACTCCTGAGCTCAATCGATCTGCCCGCTTCCGCCCTCCAATGTGGTGGAATTACAGACGTGAGCCACTGTACCCGGCTCTGATTATTTAACTTTTAATTTCTGTTTTCTAGTTCTAAATTTGATTAGAGAAAAGAGAGGAATAAATATATAAAGAATTATGTGATCAGAATTTTAGGCCTAATTATGTCATTGTCTCTTTGACATTGAGGAAATGGAGAGATTCGTATCTCTTTCCTTACTGAGGTTGGGTGACAAATACATAAGACATTATACTTGTAGGCTCTTTGAAGCCTGTAAAGCACTATAATAATGCCATAAATTATTATTAAGAAAAAATACAGCATAATGGGTTTTATGTACTTAAAAAAATCACAAACAATATTATCTAGCTGTATTAAATTGAAAAGTATGTGAGTAATATTATAATATCTCTAAATAACAGCAACAAAAGTGCTTGTGACTTCTCAAACCCACACTAATATTCTGAATTGTGTAAATGATGACCATATTTTGCTTTATTCTGATCTGTAAACATTGATGCTAATTGCATTATTGGAATCTATTTATTCATTATACAAATATGCATAAAGTAGTAGTAAAGCAACATGCAAAAAGGCAATACTGCTTCATAATTAAGAATAAAAACATACATTTAGATGCATATATGTATATATAGATATGCATAAAACACATGTGTGTGTATATATAGTATATATGTATATATAAGGGAGAGTGAAATATGAATAATAAAGTGATAAAAATATGACAGAAAATACAGCATTGGTGTTTAAAGGAAAAGATAATTACTGTGATTGTCAATATTATTGGAATCCCAAGGCTGGTTTTCTAAGTTAAACAAAATTCAGAAAAATTATGTATAAATAAGCCATTTTAGTACTCGGCCAAATAAGAGATTCTGCAATTTGATCCCCTAAAGGGAGGAAATTAGTGATTTTAAATTTAACATAATTATTGACCTATTAATGTTTATGACTATTGCAATTTATTTTATATATTATTAAGTTTGCTGTTTCCTTTTCTATCATTTATTTCATCTTTGGACTAAATACCTTTTGGTATTTACTTACCTTCTATTGGTTTGTTAGTGATTAATTCTTTTCTATTTTTTAGTCATTATCCTAGTGCTCAATAGGCACAAATGGCTAGTGTCTACCGTATTGGACAGGACAAAATAGAATATTTACATAATGCTGACAATTCTATTGAAAGTCACTGTGTCAGGTGCGGTGGCTCACGTCTGTAATCCTAGCACTTTGGGAGGCCGAGGCAGATGGATCACGAGGTCAGGAGTTCGAGACCAGCCTGACCAACATGGTGAAATCCTGTCTCTACTAAAAATACAAAAATTAGCCAGGTGTGGTGGCGTGGCGTGTGCCTGTAATATCAGCTACTCAGGAGGCTAAGGCAGGAGAATCGCTTGAACCCAGGAGGCGGAAGTTGCAGCGAGCCAAGATTGCACCACTGTACTCCAGCCTGGGCTACAGAGTGAGACTGCGTCTCAAAAAAAGAAAAAAAAAAAAAAAGAAAGTCACTGTGTCAGAGCCTTTTTAATGCTTTTTCCTACTTTCCTAAATTTTGTATTATTATTGTCTTGCATATTTGATTTACATATATTTAAACTCTACTAGATTTGATATTATTGCTTTTGTATAGTCAATGTTTATTTACATTTACCTACATATATGACTTTCCTATTGTCCTTTCTTCTTTTCTTTCTACATTGCCATAATTTATTTATAATACTTTTATTTTAACCTGAAGAATGCTCTTTAGTGTTAGTTTACTTCAGGAAAAAAAAGTAATGCATTATTTCATTGTTGATTGCCTGAAAATTTTTTTATTTCATCTTAAACTAGAAGAATATTTTGAAATAAATAGGGATGTATGTCCAGTGTTTTATTTCAATATTTTGAAAATGTTATTCCATTTTCCTGAGGCTTCTATATCTTATAAAATCAGTCACAACTCTGCTATTCCCTTAAGGGTAATGTGCTTTCTTTGGCCGCTTGCGTTTTCTCTCTTGTCTATGTGCCTTAGTTTTACTCTGAAGTGCAAAAGGAAGAGAGTACATTTTTTCTGCCTGAGTTCCAAGCAAGATAAATCTGTTTTATCTGTGGTTCATATCTTATTTCAGTTTTGAAAATTGCAGCCTGATAGTTGCTCAAACTTTTTCGTTCTGTCCCTAACCCCTGTGAGGTACATTTGCGTGCATGCGCGCACACACACTCACACACACGCACGCGCGCGCGATTTTATCACATATATCAATTATATTTTACAATCTTTCCTGCATATTTCATTCTCTTAGCATTCCATGATTCTGATTGGGCATTTTCTATTTATCTACCTTCTTCTAATTCTCTAATCTTCTTTTTTGCTCTGCCTATTGTGCCCGTTAAATCCACCTATTGACATCTTAATTTCAACATTTGCAATTTGCAATTTTAAATTCTAGAATTTCTTTTTGATTCCTTTTTAGAGGTTTCAATTCTCTAGTAAAATTGTCCATCTTTCTCTCTATTTATTTGAATATAGAAATCACAGGTATTCTAAAGGTCAACTGTGATATGCCCAGTAATTCTGTCATCTATGGTTCTTCTATTGTCTGAAAGACAGCTTCCAAGCACAATTGAACTCCCCATGTGCCTAGGGCTCTCAGGAATTCTAAACAGTCACATTAGCCCACACTTATTTTTAAAGAATATATTTTAATTTTACCTATTTTCCTCTTACCTACTTTTATGGCTCTCACCTCTTCCTGTGCAATGCCAAAGGTGAAATAGTTCATGTGCCTACTCACTCCTTGAAGGGGTTTACTGCCTTTGGAATTCATTTCATCTGGTTGACCCCTGACCTCATATCCCTGATGGGCTCAAGAAAAGTTATAGTTTTGTAGATTATTTTGATGTCGGCATATGAATGATATTCTCTCGTGACTTTCTAAATCTTTATTTTAATTTAAGGAAAATAATAGCATGTTAGCTGAATTTCTGTATTTCATCCCCAATTGTATTATCTACTTATCAATCGCTATTGAAATAAAATCCACTAAATAATAACATTATTAATCATTACCAAAAAGCACAACAAATCAATGCCAATTATTAAAACTTTAAATTCACATGTAAGAATATGTAAAGAGAAATTGATGAAAACAACAGAGACCTGATACCAGTTAGCTTAGTGACCCTTTATGAATCACTTATCATTTCTTAATCTGTTTTTCAAATGTCAGTGTAAAAAATGTTAAGTCCAGAACCTAAGTTTCTCATCTCTTTATTTATTCTGCCACCTCCCTCCTTCCTCCCCAATGCATACACACGTAACCTGAACTCTAGTCTTACCAAACTACTATTTCCAGTTTTTATTTGTAAAACACTGTGATACATAAATATAACATGTATTTTGTTTGACGTTTTAAAATTGAATTGTATATTTTGTTTTATTCTTACTAGACACTGAAATACCTGGCCTGGGGGCTTTTACTTTTTCCTTGGGAACTTGATATTCTCAGTGAGACAGTAAAATGAAAAGTTTGTTTGTAAACAAAATCTGCTTGCAAACTTGCTCACAGATGAGTACCTAAAATGTCTTAAAATCCCTCTGGATATTAGAGATGTACTAGTTAAAACTTGTGGGTCTCCATACTGACACATTTGAGAAGATATTTAAGTTGTTCTGCATTTATAATGGTGATTTCATGCATCCTAATCTCTTTACATAGGCAATATTTTATTCTCTTTCTCATTTTACAAATCTGCTCATATTAACATTCAGGTATTTCAAACTGTTTCATTTTTTGGATTTCCAATATACCTCTAGAGGTAAAGTAAATTAGAAGACCAAAGGTTAAGTACTTACATAGCAGCCAGAGAGGCCCAATGACTGTCTTCAAATGCTTTGCCTGAGGCATCTAATATTGTTATAAAAATGAATTCTTACATGAAAGAAAAAAACCCAAGGAAAACAGTATAAATTTTGCATTTCCTTGGCAGTTTTGGTAATGGATTTGATAATTTTGTCATCAAGTCATAAAGCTCCAATTATGACCAAGGTAGTAGAGCTGTTTTAAGATAACAAATAAAAGCTTCATTCACTCAGTGTGAAATCACTCAGTGTCTGCCCTCTTATGTCAATAACTAATTTAACAGTAAAGATGGCAAGTAGGGGCAATTTATATAACTCAACACCATGTAGACATCTAGCATGGAATTTTCATTGTAGCAATATCACTTGATAATGAAATATATCAATGGAGTGCTCTTGTTATTAATTATATTTATGACATTTTTACAGAAGCAAAATGTAATCAGCAAACTCTGCAGGCTTGCAGCCTAACAAATGTTATGGTAATGTTTGGTGGATTAATTTGTTTTCATTCCAAATAGCAATAATAGAAATATTAATATTAACATATAAATTAAAATGACCTAAGTAATATTAATTCATACTATTAATTCACTCTAGCTAAATTCAGTGATAAAAATGGAATAATAATTATATGAAAATTAATTTAATGATATTCAACAGGTCACTTTAGTTATTATGCATAACTGTCTCACATATTACATTATTTTTATATATACAAATGCTAGGAGACTAAATATTTAATAATTACTGAAACTCACATCTGGATTAGAGCTAGAGATGAATTTTTTTAGTATATGATTACAACATAAAGTTGTTTTTTTCCCCCTAATTTGCATGCCCTTTATTACTGAAATCCTGAAAGAAAACTTTCTGAGAAAAATGTAATGCAAAGAGAAAATCATCATCTATGTCTTTATCTGGAAATGTGGTTGCATTTATTCTAAGGAAATTCTAAAGAAATTTGAGTGTTTTACACTTGATAAAATGATCTCATTTTGACCTTTTCTTTGATGAAGGAGCATTAGACTACCATGAGTGGTAAGATACATGTGGAAATAAAAACCTAGATACTGTTTGCCAAGTAGATTTAGTTTACATTAAATTTTATATCAAAGTAGTCTAGCAAATATTCATGAAAACATCTTGGTCATTGGATAAGGACACACACACACACACACGTACACACATACACACACACACACACACACCGCTTACCTGAGTCAATCACTATCACTTATTGCTTTACTGTGTTCCCTGTATTCCGGTGCCCTGGCCCCCACATAAGCTGCAAACTCCTTTAATCCCTGTTGCAACAATGCAATTACAAGAATCTTTCATAAACTTTTTGGGGATGAAAGTACAAATTAGTGTTATATCCATAATAGCCAAGTAAATTGGCCATATTCTAATAATGACTTCTGTTCTTAAGGGTATTTATTCAGGATTTAATGAAAGTGTTAGTAAATGAAAATGTTTGCTAAGGGATACAGGGATGAAATCTTTATTCCAATTAACAACTGTATGGTAAACACGAACTTGACTTGCAGTAACAGAAAACCTTTCAAATGCTTATGACTCTGAACATTTTATTTTTAACCAGGAATTTGTCATAGGGTGAGAACCAAAATCAAACAATAACAACTTCATATATGTAATAAACTTATTTATATATGTGTGCATATACTTATATGTACATATAATTATATATATTTGATATGTTTGTACATACACATATATATAATTATGTATCTTATATATAATTTTGAATTTTTATAGCTTTTTGACTACTGAAAAATTAGAAAAGATCATGAGATAATTCCTGTAGAAAAAAATGTGTATTTAACAGACAGATGGGTGAAACTATCATAGATATGCGTGGGTGCACCACCCTTAGTATAAATTAAAATACTCTGAGCCATAGCTAGAAATTGTCCATAGGAAGAATAGTAATTTTGGATGAACAAACATTGTATTTTATTTTCAATGCAGATCATTATAAGAAAAGAACTTCTGCCTTCATTAGGATTATTTATTAATCTTGCTGAGATGTGTCACAAAATGTTGAAATCATTGAAATCGATCACTTAAAACATCAAAGAGTACTTTTAGTAACATTGTGAGAGAGTTTAGAAGGAAAGCATGGCAATGAAGCAAAACAATTAACGTTCAGTTTTGTATGTTTGTGTTTGTGTTTACAATCCCCGGCCTGGGTCTTTTATGAGGATGCTCTGGAAATAATTTGAACACTCTCCTCCGCTATTATTTCAATTAGAGTTTCTCACGGTCTAAGCGCTTGATTTTTGACAATTTATTTTTTGGATGACATTTATGCATGTGCTTACTATGAAAGCCTAGGGCTGCTGGTTTTAGCTCTTTAGGTATTGTGGTATTTCCTTACCCTAGGTGTACTCTTTTAAATATCATGTGGATTTAAATATCATATCAAATGGGACAAAGGAGGGAAATTTTACCTACAAGTTTCTCTCTTACTTCCTTTTTTTTAACTCATCAAGATTCACCCCGCAGGAAGGTAATTCTCTTGTACTTAGAGGTCCATCATCTGGCCTTTTTGTGGCCACTGAGAAAGCAGCATCCTATGCCACAGAGTGAAGCGTTTAATGTGGATCTGGAAGAGAGAAGACCTGTAGCTAAGCAATGAAGAAAGCAAACAGCAGGCGTGTCTGTAGTTGTGGATCCCAGTGGTTGAATGGTAAACGCTTCTTTGTGTAAATTCTCAATAGCCATTGGTTTATCAGACAGTAAGAATAAAATAGTAGAAGGAATTTGAAGTCATCTAGATGCATGCCTAATATACTACCAGATGGATGAAATATTGTGACTTGCTGTTGATTTAACTTGATTAATAGTGAGTTTAAATATTTTTCATGTATCTGTTGGGTGTTTGCACATTCTCTTCTGTTAATTTCTTCTTCAAAACTTTTGCCCATTTTGTCTTGAATTTTATTTTTAAAATATTTGTCATAAATAAATTCTAGATACTAAATTATTGCCTATTACATACATTACAATATATTCTCCTGTTCTTTGCTTACATTTTAACTTCCCTTAAGGTAGTTTTTATTGTACAAAAGTCATAAATATTAATGTAGGTAAATCTGTCTTTCTATCCATCCATTCATTCATGTTTCTTTTGGAAATTTATTTTGAAAAGATCTTTCCAATTCTAACCTTCTAGACAAATCGTTCTCTATTATAGTGCTTCTGTTTTGGCAATAAAACTTTTTTTCATTTTACATGACAGTATAAATTATATATCTTTCCAATTTTAGTTTTTCCAAATAGTTCATCAAATAGTGTCTGCATGATTTATTGAATAGACTGTCCTTCCTCACTTATTTAAAATGGCATATGTATCACCTGTTGATGATCTATACATGTATAAATGTTTATTTGTTCTTTTATGCTAAGTCTTTGGCTGTCGTTTTATATTTACTCTTTCACATGAATTTTAGAATTTCTGTTCTAAAATTTGTAATGTCTTTTACAATCCTGTGGAAAATCTTGGTGGGGTTTTATTCAGAAATGCACTGAACTCATAGATTAATTTGAGAAATTAAGAATTGCTTTTATGTGTGAATCTTACTTGGAATCTCAACTGTAAGACAGATACATTTGAAACAATATTAACTGAAGGAACTAAGTTAAAAAAATTCATAGAGAATTCATGAATCATAGCTGGGAATTTCTAAAGCTAGTTATAAAAGGAGATGGCAAAACATATTTGATCTTTTAGGTTTTGCTAACTGCAATTACTTAATTGACTTTTGCAAGGAGAGAAAGCAATGGAAAACTCAACTTGGAAAGAGATGAATCACTCTTTAGGCTTTAACTCCTGGAAATACGGGTCTGGTCATTTGCTGACTGGATATCAAGATCCCCAAGGCAGAAAGTTTCTCAGCATCTTCTTTTTACTTCAAGAATAAGGTCTTTATTTCTGAGAAATGTGATACTTTTATTTTTTAGTTATTTAATTGTATTTATAGCATTTTAAGAGCCATACCTGTTAAAAGTCATTGAACTATGATTAAAATAACTGCAACTACGTGCATTGTAATTACCTTCAGAAGCATTTGACAGTCTTACAAGCTGAAATTACAAACTGCATGAGACACCTCATTTATTTGCTGAGTGGCTATAGCCCCAGAACTCTAGACTTTCTGGGGATGTTAAAAATACTCTCTTGGGATAATAGAAATACTAGCGCACTGGGTCAGAGAAAAATATTGGTTTTATCTTTGATGTCTGGGTGCAAAACAAAAGGTGAACAATAGCAGATAAAGGGGTATAACCTGGTTTTATCAATATTGTTGCAAACTTTCTTCCTCATTTTTATTTTCTAGTTTGATTCCTGATCTCTAAAAGTCTATTTTCCCTCATAGGTGTAAATGTTACTTAATTCCTCCTCTCAGTGTAAATAATGCCTAATATTTGAGCAATCAAAGTGAGCTGCAAAAATGCATTATGTAGAAAATGGAAGGTGTTTATGCTTTAATCTTCCTTTAAAATATTTTTTTTCTAGGACAACATAGTATGAGATTATGAGTAGGTGTTTAAGAACTGAGATAAAATTCATTACTTGTAATCCCCAATCTAACATTGAATGTGATGCATAGATTTTATCTAGAAAAATAAACCCTTACAAACATGCTGCATTTTTCAATATCATTGTTTTAAAGCAGGAGTTTCTAATATATCTAAGTATGAGGAAACATACTGAAAATGCATAAAAATGTGGTTTTACTTTTTAGCATTTTCATACCATGAAAATATATCATGAAAAAGAACAAATGGAAGCATTGCAATATGTTAAAAATAACTTGCACATTATTAGTAAAAACATACATACACTTAACATTTATACATATATGTAAAATGTTATACCAGTGTACAGACAATGCTTGATAATCACTTGTATTAACAGGCCAGTTGAAATAAGCTCATGGCTCCCTCGGCATCTGAACCCCACACGTTGGGAACCATTGTTATAGGGAAGTTCTTTTTGTTTCCCTTCTGTCTTTCTCCTCCTCCCAGTAACCTTCCTTTAATTAGCTTTCCTTAATGATTATCAATAATTATTTTTTGGCATAGATTATAATACTTTTAAAAGGGTGTAATTTTTGTCCAAATAATTTTAATAAAAAGTAATGAAGCCATTGAGCCGAAACACAACATATGAATTGTCAACATAGAACAATCATACCTGCTGAGGTAGTTATCCAAAGTCATTTGACAACCATCTCTTGTCTAAAAATGGTGTACAAATTAAAATATCAATTAAGTATTCACTAGGAATTATGAAAACAAAATCATCCATCTAAAGCTTTTCTATAAAACAAACATATGCTAACTATAAGTGTGTTCTGCACAAGACAGTTAAATAATTTTACTTTCTGAATAATTGATACCTTAGTGGAAACAGAACAAAACATGTTAAAGTTTTAATCAGCCACAGGTTTACTGTGCTTGTAATCTTAAGTTTCTAGTAGCAATGTGTTGTTTAAACTAAGTGATGTAAGACATGTGCCTAATCATACTAGGTGGTCATTTTTTCCCCCATTGAACAAGGGTATTTTATTGTATGTTTGTGTTGCATTCAGAAGCTAATGAACTAGTCGGGATGATCAGTCACATGTAGGTACAACCATAACAAAGGTTATAAAATGATGAATTTAAAAATGGATGCACAGACACATTTCCACTCCTCAAAAAAGCAATCCTCATCAACTTCAGCCATTACAGATCATTTTTAAGAGTGGAGTATTAGGTAAAAATAGCTGCTTCAATAAACAAAGCTAAAAATATATTAAGTCTGAGTAAATTATTGAGAGAATACTGTGTGCCAGATACTCTACTAAATACAAGTGAAACCACCATAACTAAAAAATAAACTTTGCCCTCAAAAAGGTGCTAGTGTGAAAAGGCATATATGAAATAAAATCTTTACAAGAATTTTTGTTAATAGATATAATAGAGGTAGAGGCAAATTTAAATGGGATTTAGAAAGTGGAGAGAATAATGTTGTCAATGGAAGAGATGGTTAGAATGCCCCGTGGAAGTGTTAGCATGTGTCTTGAGGAGTGAGTGGAGTCTGCGAGTCAGATATAAATATAATTTATATTCCTGGAATGGAGTGCTTGACTGTGGGACTAGACAATTCTTGGAATAGTCTTTGAGACTCTGGATTGTTAGCTGAACATTCTTTATAATATAAACTATAAAGATTCAAAATTACTAACAATTATTTTATACCCCCAGATCATTTATCATTCTGGTTCTTACCTCTGTTTCTCTTCATGCACAGACACAAACAAAATAATTCACACAAGAGTAACTAAACAAAGTAAAACATGATTATTCCCAATTTGGTGAAGTTAATAAAAACTGGTCTGATATTAAGGCAAGAGTTAGCTTTTAAGGATGAAAATTCTTACCAATTAATTGTCTTCTTTGAATAAGAATTGGAGAGAGGATTTGTATCTGATGTCCCATATATGTCCATTATCCTTGTTTGTATCTTGCATTTCTCCATTTCTGAATTATTCACTTAAAAGAAAACTATCTCCAGCACTATGAAAGGAAAGTCTTTTTTTGACCCTTTTACTCAAGTTTCACACAAAAAAATTGAGAGCAGGCCAGGGAACTTCACTTTTGGTTTCCTTCCACCTCTTCCTTCTAATTTCCAAGATATTGCAAGAAATAGTTCTTGTTTTATTAATACGGTTATTGTGAAGATTGAGATTAATCATGATGCATTATTATGTAGAAAGCATACCCTGAAGATTAACTATTGTTGTGACACTTATCTTGAGTGGAGGGAAAAAAGTTTAGAAACCTAAAGTTCATGGCTTCATCATCCTTTCCCTGGGCATCCCTTTACATCAATTAAAGATAAACGATTGACCAGCTTTAGTGATATAATAGTATGTTATCAAGTAAACATTTCACTAGATAATTATTGTGTACATAAAAATGGAGTAGAGAAAATGGGAGAAATATGGAAAATGAGGGTATTAGGATGAGAAGCAGCAAAATACTTTGGAGATCTAGTCTAGTAGAAATATTTGTTGTGGTAGAGTGTATGTCAAATACAGAGAGAATAAATGAAAGAACTGTTGGCAAAAGACAGTTTATTTTTAAAATTTAACCTGAGTTTCTTCTCCAAAAGTGAGCAGTTTCAAGTGTGGATTATTATCAGAATATGCAGCCCAACTTTACATGGATTCATTCAAAAGTAATCTTTAAGCTATGCTGTTACTCAAATGCACTAAGTTAATAATAATGCAGTTAATTGAACAACATATATGGAGCGTTGCCTACACTTCGGGCATAGCTTAATCTTTAGATACAGAAATATGAAAAAAGACAATATGCTTGCCCACATGGCACCAATAATAGTGTATATGATGCAGTTTAGGTAACAAAATAGTCATAATTAAGTGGGACAACTTATTTAAAATATTGTACAAGATACCATATGTTCCTATGAGAAGATGCAACTATTTTCACAAGAGTGGAACCTGGAAAGTTTAAAAGAGAAGTGATAAAAAATATAATCTTTTTTTGAGAAAATTAATTTTTTGAGAAAATTAAGATTAGTTCCTCAATTTAACTCTCCTTCAGAATTTTAAACGACTAACACTCTTTAGACTCATTTAAATGATTGTTTTTTTAAGAGAGAGGAAAAAGGAATTTGTGTTTTTTTAAGGAATAAAATCATCTGATGAGGTTTTAAATTAAGTACACAAACTGATTAAGATTTAAATTATTTTAAACTAATATTTCTTCTATAATAATGATAAAGTATAATTCTTAATCAAACTTCCAGAAGTTTCTTATGATTTACTGGAAACAAAAGAAAACCAGACAAAATAAAGATGTCTCAAAATATTGTGCTGGTAAATTGCAAACTAGAGTTGGCACTAAATACTTTAGATTAATTTGTTTTCCTTGTTTATTCTGTAGCAATTCTGTTACTTTGGACAACAGTTGTTTTCTACATAACATTTTCCTATTTGAATGAGTTACGAAAAATACACTTCCTAGTTGAAGAATCCTTGATGTGGGAAGAATTATTTCAAAAAATGAATGTTTATATTTAGCTCAGAAGATAGTGAATTGCTGAAAACTTTTATATTCCTTATATAAGATGCATAGAAGACAGAAAGAGTTGCAAATGTATTTATATTTAAAGTATATAAGCCTTCTTGATACGCTAAACTTCAAGTGCCAAATGTTTCAAGTATGCTATTATAAATTCTTCCTTGATATATACATATATATAGCTTCACCAAGAATCAAGGAAGAATTTATAATATAATATATATTTATAATATATAACATATAATATATATTTATATGTTATAATTATATTACATATATATTTTATAATATATATTACACATATATAATAAATATTATATTATAAATATATAGTGTTACAAATATTATAATATATATTACATATATGATATATATTATAAATATGTATTTTTTTATATATATATATTTTTAAGATGGAGTCTCATTCTGTCACCAGGCTGGAGTGCAGAGGTGCGATCTTGGCTCATTGTAACCTCCGCCTTCTGGGTTCAAGCGATTCTTCTGCCTCAGCCTCCCAAGAAGCTAGGACTACAGGTGCGTGCCACAATGACCAGCTAATTTTTTTTTATTTTTAGTGGAGACAGAGTTTCACCGTGTTGGCCAGGATGGTATCAATTTCTTGACCTCGTGATCCTCCCACCTCAGCCTCCCAAAGTGCTGGGATTATAGGCATGATCCACCACGCCTGGCCGGTAAAGCTATATTTTATAGGCAATCATTCTTGTATTATTTTGGTGGCTTTTCTTCTTCCTCTTTGTCCTCCTTATTCCTGCTCTTCATCTTCCTCTTCCTTCCCATCTTCTTGTATTTAAACAGAAAATGAGTTTACTTACTCTGCATCTAATAGCAATGAAATAGAACATACGTATGTGATCTCTCTATATACTAATAAATTACTAAAGACTCATATAGCAGAGTTGGCTCAATCATTCACATATTAAAGGAAATTTGGGTTCTCTTCAGTATTTGGTTATTACAAATAAAGCTTATATGGACATAGTTTTCCTTTTTTGTAGCATAAATATTCACAGATGCCATTGCTGAGACACAAAGGATATGTTTAGTTCTAAGAATTTTTTAAAAGGTTGATATTATTTTTATTGTTATTAGCTTCTTGCAATCATAAAATTGATCTGTTTTAGTTTCCTTTTGCTGTTGTAACAAATTATCACAAATTTAATGGCTTAAAACAATAACAATATATTATGTTACAGTCTGAAGTCTGAAATGGGTCTCAAGAAGCTAAAATCAAGATGTTAGTAGAGTTGTGTTCCTTCTGAAAACCCTAGGTGAGATTCAATTTCCTTCCTTTTCTGTCTTCTAGAAGGCTGCTCACTCATAGATCTCTTCTGTCTTCAACACGAGCTATCACATCACTTTGACCTCTGCTTCTGTCATTATATCTCTTTCCTTGACGCTGATGCTCCTGCCTCCCTTTTACGTGGATATAAATGCTTGTGATTCCATTGAGTCCCTCCTGGATATTCCATCATAGCCTTCCTATCTCAAGATCCTTGACTTAATTACATCCGTAGTCTAATCTACAAATATGTCCATCACAAATACAAATTGATAAATCACATCTTTTGCCGTGGAAGTTAACATACTCAGATTCTGGGAATTGGGACATGGACATCTTTGAGGCAGCATTATTCTACCTACTACATACCTATTAGTCAGTAATAATCTTGCATTCAGAATTGAAATCCAAATATATTGATGTAATAGTTCTTTTCAAAAATTATATTTAAACTAATGAATTAGTTGTTGCAATTTTAATAAACATATAGAGTTAAATACAATATAATTTCTTTAAAGGGATAGAAATCATGAAGAGATAAGTTTACCTAAAGCAACATAAATACTTTCAAATTCTCTCTCCAAATCAAAGTATAAGAGAAATAATGTTCAGCAATGTTGTGTTTTACCCACATTTTTGAATACTTTCAGTATGGCATTAAGAAATTCAGATAGATTATATTACAGCAATTTCTCTGCTTGTGAAACAAAGGCTATGCCTTGGTGATAAATTTTTCCTCATTTTTTGCACACACCATATCCCCTATTGAGGAACATGGATTGGCATACCCAATTAAGACTATAATCAACTAAATATTACACAGAACAAAATTTTCCTCTTCATTTGCTTTAATTTATTCTGGTTGTAAATGCCATTGCCTTTCTTAACCACAGAATAAATCTCACTCTAGGCTCAATTACTACAGCTTAGAATTAGATGTGAGTTGTTTTATAATTATATCAATTTTGGAGTACCATTTTAATTATCATAACTTTTGTGAAGACATTGGATCTCAGAAAATGACATACGTGACTACATTTACATCCGCTCTGTAAAACTTAAAATTATATAAAACATTTTTTCATATTTCATTGATTTTACAATTTCAAAAAGTAAACACCTAAACAGATGTTTACTACATTTAATATAAAATCTATGCTGTGACATTAAACATTTTCTTCCTTCAATAAAACTTATCTTTAAGTATTGTAGAATGCTCTAAATGATTTTCTTTTACTTTGCATAAGACTAAAAAATTTGATAACTTCTTGTCATTAATTTTTTCTGAAATATTCTTACTCTATACTGTTTTTTGAAGATATGGTAATTGTCTTTCCCTCAGTGTTCCTGGTGAGGAGTAAGTGAGGTCATGTCTATAAAGGATTTAGCACAGCCTCTGGCATGTAGAAAACCATTGGTAACTCTTAGTGTGTGGCCTGCCTTTGATTAGATGATAAACTCTTGGGAGGCCGGCACCACAATTGTATTTTCCACAGTCATGTTGGAATGATGCAGAAACTAAGTGAATCTGCAGCTACTTACTCATCCTGCCTCTGGGCAGGGTCATCTTAAAATTGTTCTTGCTGCCAAGCTTCCTATGTTCAAAGAGCCCTTGGGGAAGCAAGCTCCACGGCCCCCATTGATAATGCATTCCTCAAAGTTTTTCATAAACCCCCATCGTTGCTATTAAAATTTTATATGCCACTTACACACGTAGAAAATGATCCTCAAGTCCACCACCACATAGGTAATCACTGTGACACTGCAAGGGTATCTCATCTGGCGTTTTGCTGTGTGTGTGTGTGTGTTTTACAAAATCTGGGTCCTACTACATGTATGGTTTCTGTCCAGCTCTTTTCAGTGAAGAGATGAACTTCTGTATCATTAAATATTTTTGAGAACATGAAAAAAAGAGAAGTCTTATAAAAAGGAATCCAGGTTTAAAGAGGCTTGCATGTATAGTTTCAGTTAACATTATTATGAATTTACAAGTAAGTGTTACTTGATGTTATAGTTGGAAGTATAGTCACTCTACTTAATACTACATTAATCGTACCAATGGATCAACTATGACTGTTATTAGTTCAGTTGTGCGTCCCCAAGTTTATATATTGAAGGCCTAACTCCCAGTATCATAGAATATGACCTTATTTGGAGATAGGGTCTTTACAGAGGTAGTGAAATTAAAATGAAGTCATTAGGGTGTGCCCCAACCCAATATGACATGTGTTCTTATTAAAAGGAGAAATTTTGAAGCCAATCATGCACATAAGAAGAATGCCAGATGAAATTAAAGAAGCACTTAGGAAAATGCTTCTGCAAGCCAAGGAATTCCCAGGAGTGCTAGCAGACCACCAGCAGCTAGTGGGGAGGCATGAAACAGATTCTTCCTCCCAGCTCTCAGAAAGAACCAACCCTCTTGATACCTTGATCTTGCAGTTTCAATCTCCAGTATTGTGAGACAATGCATTTATTTGTTTAGGCCATTCAGTTTATGGTACTTTGCTATGATAGCCCAGGAAAACTAATACAAGAACTTTGTCTTTAAATATTGTATTCCATTGATATGTTGAACTATATCATGAAGTCTGAAGGAGTATTTCTCTTTAGCATCAGTTTTAAGTGTGCAATATATTGCATTTGAATAATTTACATTTTTGGTTTCAGAAAATGTCATTGAACAAGATTTTAACAAAAATTTATAGGCTGGGCAGAGTAACTGATTGAAAGGTAGACTTTTTAAACTTTTATTTTAGTTTTAGGGGTGCATGTGCAAGTTTGTTATATAGGTAATTTGCATATCACAGAGGTTTGCTGTACAAATTATTTCATCACTCAGGAAATAAGCACAGTACCCAATAGGTAGGTTTTTAATCCTTACCTTCCTTTCACCTTCTACCCTCAAGTAGGCTCTGGTGTCTATTTTTCTCTTCCTGTTTTTGTGGGTATTCAAGATTAAGGTCCCACTTAGTGAGAACATGTGGTATTTGGTTTTCTGTTCCTGCATTAGTTCATTTAGCATAATGACCTCCAGCTCCATCTATGTTGCTGCAAAGGACATGTTCTTATTATATTTTATGGTTGAGTAGTATTCCATGGTTTATATGTACACATTTTCTTTATCCAGTCTATTGTTGATGGGCATCCAGGTTGATTCCATGTCTTTCCTATTGTGAATAGTGCTGTGATGAACATTCATGTGCATGTGTCTTTATGATATAACAATTTACATTCCTTTGGGTAAATCCTCAATAATGGAATTGCTGGTTAAATGGTACTTCCATTTTAAGTTCTTTGAGAAAACTCCAGACTACCTTCCACAGTCACTGAATTAGTTTACATTTCCACCAGCAGCGTGTAAGTGTTCCCTTTTCTCTGCAGCCTTGTAAACATCTGTTATATTTTGACTTTTTAATAATAGCCTTCCGACTGGCATAAGATGGTATCTCAGTGTAGCTTTATTTGTATTTCTTTAATGATTAGTGATATTGAACTTTTTTCATATACTTGTTGGCTACACGTAAGTCTTCTGAAAAGTGTCTGTTCATGTTCTTTGCCCACTTTTTAGTGGGATTGTTTGTTTGTTGTTTGTTAATTTAAGTTCCTTACAGATGCTGGATATTAGGCCTTTGTCAGATGCATAGTTTGCAAATATTTTCTCCAATACTGTGGGTTGTCTGTTTACTCCATTGATAGTTTTTTTTGCTGTACAGAATCACTTTGATTTGATTAGGTCCCACTTGTCAATTTTTGTTTTTGCTGCAGTTGCTTTTGGTGTCTTCTCATGAAATCTTTGCCAAGGCCTATGTCCAGAATGGTATCTCCTAGGTTATCTTTCAAGGTTTTTATAGTTTTAGGTTTCACATTTAAGTCTTGATATGGTTTGGATTTGCGTCCCCTCCCAAATCTCATGTCAAATTATAATCCCCAGTGTTGGAGAACAGGCCTGGTGGGAGGTGATTGGCTAATGGGGGCAGATTTCCCCCTTGCTGTTCTCATGATTGTGAGTGAGTTCTCACAAGATCTGATTGTTTGGGAGTGTGCAGCACCTCCCACTTCATTATCTCTTCATCCTGTTCCAGCCATGTAGGATGTGCCTCCTTCTTCTTTGCTTTTTGCCATGAATGTAAGTTTCCTGAGGACTCCACAACCATGCTGCCTGTACAGCCTGCAGAACTGTAAGTCAATTAAACCTCTTTTCTTTATAAATTAACCAGTCTCAGCTAGTTTCTTATAGCAATGTAAGAATGGTGTGGAAGCAGCTTTGCAAGGGGCTAATCGGCAGAGGTTGGAACAGTTCGGAGAGCTCAGAAGAAGACAGGAAGATGAGAGAAAGTTTTGAACTTTCTAGAGACTTGTTAAATTCTTGGGAACAAAGTGCTGATAGTGATATGGAAAATGAAGTCCAGGTTGAAGTGGTTTCAGATGGAGATAAGAAACTTATTGGGAACTGGAGAAAGGTCACTTTTGTTATGCGTTAGCAAAGAGTTTGGAGGCATTTTGCCTCTTCCCTGGAGATCTGTGGAAGTTTGAACTTGAGAGAGTTGATTTAGAGTATTTGGCAGAAGGAATTTCTAAACAGCAAAGCATTCAAGATGTGGTCTGGCTGCTTCTAACAGAGTAAGTTATATGCATGAGCAAAGAGATAATCTGAAACTGGAACTTTTTTTATATTTAAAAGGAAAGCAGAGCATAACAGTTAAGAAAATTTGCAGCCTGACAATGTAGTAGAAAAGAAAAACCCGTTTTCTGGGGATGAATTGAAGCTGGTTGCAGAAATTTGCATAGGAGCTGAATGTCAATAGCCAAGACAATGGGGAAAATGCCTCAAAGTCATTTCAGAGAACTTCATGGCAGCATCTCCCATCACAGGCCTGGAGGCCTAGAATGGAAAGAAGGGATTCGTGGGCAGAGGCGAGGGCCCTGCTTCCCTGCATGACCTCAAGACACTGCTTCCTGCATCTCAGCTGCTCCAGCTCCAGCTGTAATTAAATGGGCCTCAGATATGTCTCAGACCACTGCTCCAGAGGGTGTAAGCTGTATGCCTTGGTGGCTTCCATGTGGTGTTAAGCCTGTGGCTATGCAGAGGGCAAGAGTTGAGGCATGGGACCCTCTGTCCAGATTTCAGAAGATGTATGGCAATTCCTGAATATCTAAGCAGAAGTTTGCTGCTGAGGTGAAGTCCTAATGGAACCTCTACTAGGGCAGTGTGGAGGGGAAATATGGGGTTGAAACTCCCACACAGAGTTTCCTCTGGGGAATTGCTTAGAGGAGCTGTGAGAAGAGGGCCACCATCCTCCAGACCCCAGAATGGTAGATCCACCAGCAGCTTGCACTGTGTTCCTGGAAAAGCCACATGCACTCAACACCAGCCCATGAAAACAGCCGAGGGGGCTGTACCTGCAGAGTCACAGGTGTGGAGCTGCCCAATGCCTTGAAAGCCTGCCCCTTGAATCAGTGTGGACTGGATATGAGACATGAAGTCAAAGGGGATTATTTTGGAGCTTTAAGGTTTAGTGATTGTCCTGCTGGGTTTTGGACTTGCATGGGGCCTTTAGCCCCTTTGTTTTGGCTGATTTCTCCCTTTTGGGACAGGGATATTGACACAATGACTGAACCCTCATTGTATCTTGGAAGTAACTAACTTTTTTTTTTTATTTTACAGGCTCATAGGTAGAAGGAACTTTCGTTGTTTCAGATGAGACTTTGGACTCTGGACTTTTGAGTTAATTCTGAAATGAGTTAAGACTTGGGGGACTGTTGAGAAGGGATAGTTGTATTTTGCAATGTGAGAAGGACATGAGATTGGGAGGGGCCAAGGGTAGAATGATATGGTTTGGATTTGTGTCCCTGCCCAAATATCATGTCAAATTTTAATACCCAGTGTTGGAGGAAGGGCCTGGTGGGAAGTGATTGGATCATTGGGGTGGACTTCTCCCTTGCTGTTCTTGTGATAGTGAGTTCTCATGAGATCTGGTTGTTTGAAAGTGTGTGGCATCTCCCCCTTTACTCACTCTTCCTCTTGCTCCAGCCATGTAGGACATGTCTTCTTCCTATTCTTCTTCCACCATGGTTGTATGTTTCTTGAGGCCTCCACAGCCATGCTTCCTGTACAGCCTGTGGAACTGTGAGTCAATTAAACCTTTTTTTTTTTATTATAAGTTTCCAAGTCTCAGATAGTTCTTTATAGCAATGTGAAAATGGACTAATAGAAGTCTTTAATCCATCTTGAGTTGATTTTTGTATATGGCATAAGAAAGGGGTCCTGTTTCAATCTTTTGCATATGGCTAGCCAGTTTTCCCTGCATCATTTATTGAATCCTTTTCCCATTGCTTGTTATTGTAATCTTTGTCAAAGATCAGATGGTTGTAGATGTATAGCTTTATTTCTAGGTTCTATAACCTGTTCTGTTGGTTTATGTGTCTATTTTGTACCAGTACCATGCTCTTTTGGACACTAATATTGTAGCCTTGTAGTTTGAAGTTGGGTAAGGTGATGCTTCCAGCTTTGTTCTTTTTGCTTAGAATTGCCTTGGCTATTTGGGCTCTTTTTTGTTCCATCTGAATTTAGAATAGTTTTTTTTTTTTTTTCTAATTCTGTGAAGAATGTCATTGGTAGTTTGGGAAGCTGAATAGCACTGAATGTGTAATTTGCTTGGAACTGTATGGCCATTTTGACAATATTGATTCTTCTTATCCATGAACATGGAATACTTCTCCATTTGTCTGTGTCATCTCTGATTTCTTTCAGCAGTATTTTGTAATTCTTGTAGAGATCTTTCACCTCCCTGGTTAGTTGTATTCCTAGATATTTTATTTTTGTGTGGCTTTTGCAAGTGGGATTGCATTACTGATTTGGCACCCAACTGGGATGTTGTTGGTGTATAAAATTCTACTGATTTTCATACATTGATATCCTGAAACTTTGCTAAACTTTTTTATCAGACAGACATGGGAGCTTTTCGGCAGAGACTATGGGGGTTTCTAGACATAGAATGATATCATCTGCAAAGAGATAGTTTTACTTCATCTCTTTTTTATTTAGATGCCCTTCATTTTTTTCTCTCCCCTGATTGCTATGGCTAGAACTTTCAATACTATGTTGAATAGGAATGGTAAAAGTGACCACCATTGTCTTGTTCTGGTTCTCAAGGGAAATGCTTCCAGCTTTTGCCCATTCAGTTCGATGTTGCCTGTGGGTTTGTCATAGAATGCTCTTATTATTTTGAGGTATGTTCTAAAGAGTAGAACATAATCATACTAATTACATACTCATATTAATCTGACATCAATCCCAAAGATAAACTGGCATGGGTAGCAGTCATACACCTCCTGGGTATAAGACTAGAGCTCCCGGGTCAGGGGCGGATGACCATCTTTGCTGATTCACAGCCTCAGCCACTGTGGCCTCAGGGCTCTAGGGAGTCCAAGGCAACTAGATCCTGGAGTGGCACAGCTGCTGCATACTGCAGCAGCCCTATGGAAAAGTGTTAAGTCTGTTACATGGGTGCCTATTTCCATACCTCCTCAATGGGCAGGTCCTCTTGTCCTGGATCTCCAGCAACTCCCTGCTGGGAATATCGAGCCAGTAGCAGCTCTGCAACTCCTTGGACAGAGCTCTCAATGGGAGGGATAGGTTGGCATCTTTGCTGTCTTGCTGCCTTCACCTTTCCTGTCTCCAGGCTTGGGAGAGTCTGTGTGGACCGAGGGCTGGTCCGGACCCCCAGCACAGAGGAACTACCTCACAGAAAAGTGGCCAGACTGTTCTCCGTGCAGATCCTGGTCCTCACCTCTCCTAACTGGGTAGGGCCGCTCAACCTGGAACTCTAGCACAACCATTCTTACCCCACACGATCACTGCAATCAGAGGCAGCCCAGCATTTCTCCAAGGAGGAAACCCCAAAGTCAACCCACAACACCTCTGCCCCTACAGTGGTGCGGCCCTACAGCCCTAACAGCCCAGAGAAGGAACAAAGAGCCTAGTTATTACAATGGCACCTTCAGCACACTGCAGCCACCATACGGAGAGGAGTCCAGCCCCTCTTCCCTGGGAACCCTCACCCCCACTTTTCACCAGGCAAGGCCCCTGGCTCATGAATGCGGAACAGTTGCCCCATCCATGGCTAAGCATACCCACTGGTAGTGGACTGGAGTTTCCCTGGGGAGAGGCTCCTAGATACTTACAACAGCCCCTCTGCCACTGCCACAGTAATAGTTCTATTTCTGCTGCCCTTGGTTTGAGGAAGAAACAAAGAGCCTGAGGGCTACACTCAAGCTTACAGCATGCCACAGCCACCATACAGAGAAGAGGCCAATCTCTTTTGCTTATGAGCCTTCAACACCCTGCTCCCTAACAAGTGGAACCCCAAGGTCATGCCAGGAGTACAGCCACCCCAGCCCACTGGCTGAACACCCTCACTAACAGCAGCTCCACATTTCTTGGAGGTGGAGCCCCCAAGGGTGACTAAAAGCCTCTGCCACTCCTTCTGCAGTGGAACTGCCCTTGTCACTATCAGACTAGTGAATGAACAAAGACCCTAAGTGCCTTATCTGCACCTCCAACAAACTGCAGTCAACCCAAGGAGAGGAGAGGTTTGTCTCCCATAGGTGCCCCTCACTCTGTGCTTGTCACGAGACAGGAAATCCTGGACTTTGGCTCACAGAATAAACGCTCATCCTGGGCTGATTGTGAAGTGGCATCGTTGTCTGGGGTCTACTCAAGATTTGTTGTCTCTGAGCTATAGAAAACTAGGATACAGACACAAGAGTGATGTTCAGAGTGGAAGTCTAATAGGTGAGAAAAGGAGAGAAGCTCTCGCTACAGAGAAGGGTCCTGGAGAAATGGGTTGCCACTTCTGTGGTGAAATGCAGCAGGTTTTATAGATGAGCCTGAGGAGCTGGTGTCTGATTTACATAGAATATGCAAAATTGGTTGGACCAGGTGTGCTATTTACATAGGGTGTGAAAATCTGACCGCTCCCACCCTAATCTTTTATTATGCAGATGGGTTCTCTGCCTTGCTGGCATCATGTTGCCCGTTTCTTTACTGTACATGTGGTGAAAAAGAGAAGGGAAGATGGAGCCTCCATGTTGAACATACCTGGCCCCCAGGTAGCCCTTTTCTATTGGCACAGCTGCTGGCATTAACCTGTGCAATCTTCCAGCTTGCTTATCTATGTTTGCAACTCGATTTTTCAGGCTGCTCTTTGTTAGAAAAGAAATGATTTTTTAAGCTGCTTTTTGTTAAAAGGGAAATTCTGCTGAGACTCTTTTACCCTCACTATCTGCCTAAATAATTTCTTTCTATCTGCTGTATCAATTGCATTGAGCAAGTGCTGACCTGCATCTCCTTGTGGTGGAGCCCACAGTAGACAAGCAAAAGACTTTTGGCCACAACCACTACTAAGGTCCCTTCTTTTGCTGCCTTCAAGTTGGGGAAGGAAAATACACCCTGAGATCACCCCAGAGTTGAAGTGGGCAGCCCAGGAGTGCCAAGCTGTGATCTACAGCTAGCACTACAGTGGGAGAGGAACCCATACTTTCAGAGCATTGAGAGGGACCAAAGTTGCAACTCTGAGGAAATATAGGGGAGCCACATGACCAAGCAAGATCAACTGACCAATACACCTAAGCGCCACCTACTGTATCACATCCCAAAGCTGTAACACCAAAAATACCTTGCTAACATGAAACCAAAGACAAGAAGTTAGCTTCAAATAAAGACCCTGCACAAAGCCTTGTCCTATGAAAACATCTAGAAAATAAGTCTATTTACTGTACTCAGTGTGCGCTGCAGTTAAAGGAACACCCACATGCAGAGATGAGAAAAAAACCAATGCAAGAACTCCAATAACTCAAATGACCACAGTGTCGCATGTCCTCCAAATGATTGCAGCAGTTCTTCAACAGGGTTCTTAACCAGGCTGACCTGACTGAAATGACAGAGATAGAATTCAGAATATGGATGTAAATGAAGATCATCAAAATTCAGGAGAATGGTAAAAAGTGATCCAAGAAAACTAAGAATCACAATTAAATAATGCAGGAGCCGAAAGATAAAACAGCTGTTATAAAAAAGAACCGAACATATCTGACAGAGCTGAAAAACACACTGCAAGAATTTCACAATGCAATCACAAGTATTAACAGCAGAATAGACCAAGCAGAGGAAAGAATTTCAGAACTTGAAGACTGGCTTTTTGTAATAAGACATTCAGACAAAAATAAAGAAAATGAATGAAAAGGAAGGAACAAAACCTTGAGAAATATGGGGTTATGTGAAGAGGCCAAAATCTACAAATCACTGGCATCCCTCAAAGGGATGGGGAGAAAACAAACAACTTGGAATACCTATTTAAAGATATTTTCATGAAAAATTCCCCAACCTTGCTACAGAAGCCAACAGTCAAATTCAGAAAATACAGAGAACCCCTACCAGATTCTACACAAGCTCATTATCCTCAAGACACGTAAACATTGGATTGTCCAAGCTTGAAATGAATGAAAGAAGTTAAAGGCAGCTAGAGAGAAAGGGCAGGTCACCTATAAGGGGAACCCCATCAGGCTAGTAGCAGACCTCTCAGCTCAAACCCTGCAAGTCAGAAGAAATTGGCGGTCTCTATTCAACGTTTTAAAGAAAAAAGTCTTCAACCAACAATTTCATATCCAACCAAACTAAGATTTCCAAGTAAAAAAGAAGTAAGATCATTTTCAGATAAGCAAATGTTGAGGGAGTTAGTTACCTCCAGACCTTCCTTACAAGAGATCTTGAAAGGAGCACTAAATAAAGGAAAAACTGTTACCAGCTAATACAACACACTTAAATACACAGACCAGTGACACTGTAAAGCAATCACACAAACAAGCCAGCATAATAACCTGTAACACACAGCATAATAACCTGTAACAACACAATAACCAGTAATAACCTGTAACAACACAATGACAGGATAAAATCCACATATATTAATACTAATGTTGAATGTAAATGGGATAAATGCTTCGTTTAAAAGACACAGAGTGGCAAGCTTGGATAAAACAGCAAGACCCAATGGCAAGATGTCTTCCAGAGACCATCTCACACATAATGACATCCATCAGCTAAAAATAAAGGGATGCAGGAAAATCTACCAAGTAAATGGAAATCAGAAAAAAGCAGGGGTTGGAATTCTATTTTCAGATAGAACAGACTCTAAAAAAACAATGAGCGAGAAAGACAAAGAAGAGCATTACATAATGGTAAAAGGTTCAATTCAACAAGAAGACTTAACTATCCTAAATATATTTGCACCCAATACAAGAGTACCCAGATTCATAAAGCAACTTTTAGAGACCCACAAAGAGACTTAGACTCCCACAGAATAATAGTAGGAGACTTCAACACTCCACTAGCAGTATTAGAGAGATCATTGAGGCAGAAAATTAACAAAGATATTTGGGACCTGAACTCAACATTAGACCAAATGGATCTGGTAGATATCTACAGAACTCTTCACCCCTAAACAACAGAATATAAATTCCTCACATTACCACATGGAATTTACTCTAAAATCTACCACATATGTCCATAAACTGGACATAAAACAATCCTCAACAAATGCAAAAGAATTGAAATTATACCAGGTACACACAGGGACCACAGCACAATATAAATATAAGTCAAGATTTTAAAAAAAATCACTCAAAACTATGTGATTACATTGGCAATAAGCTCCTGAATAACTTTTGGGAAAGAATGAAATTCAGCCAGAAATTAAAAAGATTTTTGAAAATAATGGGAACAAAATTACAACATTCCAGAATCTCTGGGACATAGCTAACACAGTGTTGAGGGAAATTCGTAGCACTGAATGCCCACATCATAAAATTAGAAAAATTTCAAGTTAACAACCTAACATCACAACTGAAAGAATTAGAGAAGCAAGAACAAATCAACCCCAAGGCTAGCACAATACAATAAATAAACAAAATCAGAGTTGAACTGAAGGAAGCCAAAATATGAAAAACCATTTAAAAGATCAACAAATCCAGGAGTTGATTCTTTTTAAATAATAACATATATGAGCCTCTAGCTAGACTAATAAAAAAGAATATGCAAATAAACACAATTAGAAATGACAAAGGAGATGGTACCACTGACCCCACAGACATAAAAATAACCATCACAAACTCCTATAAACACCTCTATGCACACAAACTAAAAAACGGAGAAGAGATGGATAAATTCCTGGACACATACACCTTCCCAAGACTGAACCAGGAAGAAATTGATTCCCTGAACAGACCAATAACAAATTCCAATGTTGAATGCATAATAAGTAGCCTACCCTACCAACTGAAAAAAAAAGCCCAGGACCAGAAGGATTCACAGAATAATTATACCAGATGTACAAATAAGAGCAAGTGCCATTCCTGCTGATACTGTTACAAAAATTTGAGGAAGAGGAACTTCTACCCTACTCATTCTATGTGGGCAGCACCATCCTGATACCAAAACCTGGCAGAGACACAATAAAAGAAGAAAACTTCAAGCCAGTATCCTTGATGAACACTATGCAATAATCCTCAACAAATTCACCACCATCAAGCAGGCTTCATCTCTGGTATGCAAGGTTGATTCAACCTATGCCAATCAATAAATGTGATTCATCACATAAACAAAACTAAAAAAAATGATAATCTCAATAGATGCAGAAAAACTTTTGATAAAATTAAACATTCCTTCACATTAAAAACTCTCTATAAACTAGGTATTAAAGGAACATACCCCAAAATAATAACAGTCATCTATGAAAGATGACACAGCCAATATTATTTTGAATGGGGAAAAGCTGGAAGCATTCCCCTTGAAAAGCAACACAAGATAAAGATGTCCTTTATCTCCACTCCCATTCAACATGGTATTGGAAGTCCTGGTCAGAACAATCAGGCAACAGAAAGAAATAAAGTGCATCCAAATAGGAAGAGAGGAAGTCAAACTATCCATCTTTGCAGACAACATGTTTCTATACCTAGAAAACCACATAGTCTTGGCCCAAAAGCTCTGTAAGCTGTTAAACAACATCAGCAAAGTCTCAGGATACAAAATCAATGTACAAAAATCACTAGCATTGCTACACACCAATAATAGTCAAGCCAAGAGCCAAATTGGGAAGACAATCCCATTCACAATTGCCACCAAAAATAAAATACAGCTAACCAGGGAGGTGAAAGATCTCTACAATGAGAATTACAAAACACTGCTTGAAGAAATCAGAGATGACATAAACACATGGAAAAACATTCCATGCTCATGGTTAGGAAGAATCAATATCACTAAAATGGCCATACTACCCAAAGCAATTTACACATTCAATGCTATTTTTTTGTCTTTTTTAAAATTTCTTTTTTTTTTTTTTTTTTTTTTGAGACAGAATCTCATTCTATTGCCCAGGCTGGAGTGCAATGGCAGAATTTCAGGTCACTGCAACCTCTGCCTGTCAGGTTCAAGTGATTCTTGTTCCTCAGCCTCCTGAGTAGTTGGGATTACAGATGTGTACCACCACACCTAGATACTTGTTGTATTTTTTGAAGAGATGGAGTTTCACCACGTTTACCAAGCTGGTCTTGAACTCCTGACCTCAGGCGATCCACCTTCCTGGGCCTCCCAAAGTGCTGGGATTACAGGTGTGAGCCATTACAGCTGGCCAATGCTGTTTCTATCAAACTACCAATGACATTCTTCACAGAAGTAGAAAAAGCTATTTTTAAATTCATTTGGAACCAAAAAAGGTCCCAAATAGCCAAGGCAATCCTAAGCAAAAAGAACAAAGCTGGAGGCATCACGTTATCCAACTTCAAACTATACTACAGAGCCACAGTAAACAAAACAGCATGGTACTGCTACAGAAACAGAAACATGGACCAATGAAACAGAATAATAGAGAGTCCAGAAATAAGACCTATGACTGTGTGATCTTTGACAAGGATGACAAAAACAAGCAGTGGGGAAAATAGTCCCTGTTTAATAAATGGTGCTGGAAGCAAAAGGTTGAAACTGGACCACTTCCTTACACCATATGCAAAAATCAACTCAAGGTGACTTAGACTTAAATGTAAAACCCCAAACTATAAAATCCCTGGAAGACAACCTAGACAATACCATCCTGGAATAGAAATGGGAAAAGATTGGTGACAAAGGTGACAAAAAGAATTGCAACAAAAGCAAAAATTGTTGAATGGGATGCAATTAAACTTAAGAGTTCCTGCACAGCAAAAGAAACTATCATCAACAGAGTAAACAACCTCCAGAATGGGAGGAAAGTTTTGCAAACTATGCATCTGACAAAGGTTTAATATCCAGCATCTATAAGGAACTTAAACAAATTTACAAGAGAAAAACAACCTCATTAAAAAGAGGGCAAAGGACAGGAACAGACCTTTTTTAAGATAAGGCATACATGTGGTCAAGAAGCGTATGAAAAAAACCTCAATATCACTGATCATTAGAGAAATGCAAATCATAACCAAAATGAGATACCATCTCACATCAGTCAGAATGGCTATTATGAAAAAGTAAAAAAAAAACAGATACTGATGAGATTGTAGAGAAAAGCGAACACCACTTTTGGTGGGAGTGTAAATTAGTTCAACCATTGTGGAAAGCAGTATGATGATTTCTCAAAGAGCTAAAAACAGAACTACCATTTGACCCAAGAATTTCATTACTGGGTATATACCCAAAGGAATACAAATTATTCTACCATAAATACCCATGCATACAAATGTTCATTGCAGCACTATTTACAATAGCGAAGACATGGTGTTAACTTCAATGCCCATCAATGACAAATTGCATAAAGAAAATGTGGCCTACATACACCATAGAATACTATGCACACACAAAAAAGAATGAGATCATGTCTTTTGCAGGAAAATTGATGAAGCTGGGGGCCACTATCTTTAGCAAACTTGACACAGGAAAAGAAAGCCAAATATCATATGTACTCACTTATAAGTGGGAGCTAAATGGTGATAACTAATGAACACAAAGAAGAGAGCGATAGACACTGGGGTCCACTTGAGAGTACAGGGCGGGAGGAGGGAGAAGAGTAGAAAAGATAAATATTGGGTACTAGGCTTAGCATCTGGGTGATGAAATAATCTGTAAAACAGACCCCCATGATATGAGTTTACATATGTTTCAAACCTGCACATGTACCCCTGAGCCAAAAACAAAAGTTTCAAAAATTTCTTTTTTGTTCTTTAGCATAGTTTCATAATTTTTTATATGGTATATTATCACGTCTTGGTAAGTGTATTAATAGAAATTGTATATTTTTGTTGTGTCCCAAGCTTCCTCTATAATTTTATTTTTTTAAGTAAATTCTTTTTATGTGAGCTTAAAAATAATTCCTTATTGTTTACCAGGAATATGACTGAAGATTATATATAAACTTTTAAAAATCTCAGTTTCTTTATTTGTGTGATAGAGATAAGGAGAGTCATTACATTTCATGTATCTTATCATATTTACAAACTCTTTCTTTGTGCCAATCACTCCTGTAGCAGACGCCAGGAGAAAAGAAATTACAAAGACGACTGGTTTTTGCCTTGATAGAGCTTACAGTCTAGAAGAGAAGATAGATATTAAACAAAGTCTTCACTTACAATGATGGGAAGACTACAAAAGGGAAATGAACGTTTTATTAGAGCAATTAATGGAGAATTAATGAATCAATTTGGGTATAAGACCGTAGTGTCAAAGAAAGCCTCCCGAGGGAAGAAATGTTTCAAGTGTAACTTGGGAAATGAGTAAGAGTTGACCAGTGAACTGGAGGCAGAGTGATTCTGGCATAGAAAAAAAGCTCATGCCAGTTCTTTAGGGTATTCATAAAACCAAAGGAAAGGTTGAATATCTAAAGGGAGATGTGTTTAGGGAGGGTGGCGTAAAATGAGACTGGAAAAATGATCAGAGGCCAAATATCAAAGGGACTTAAAGATGAATTTTTAGAGTCAAATAGGGTGATGCTAATATTAGGTTGGTGCAATAGTAATCTAATGGCAAAAACTCCAATTACTTTTGCACCAACCTAATATTTATGTGAAACCATGATTGTCCTGACTTGGTGAGATTTTTTTAAAGCAAAGTTTCTATAACTTCCTAATTCTAGTTTATGTTTATTCTCTTCGAAAGCATACGTTATTTATTTATTTATTTAATTTAATTTTATTTTGAGACGGAGACTTGCTCTGTCACCCAGGCTTGAGTGCAGTGGCATGATCTCAGCTCACTGCAAGCTCCGCATCCTGGGTTCACACCATTCTCCTGCCTCAGCCTCCCGAGTAGCTGGGACTACAGGTGCCTGCCACCACACCTGGCTAATTTTTTGTATTTTTAGTAGATACGGAGTTGCACCATGTTAGCCAGGATGGTCTTGATCTCCTGACCTCATGATCCGCCCGCCTAGGCCTCATAAGTTATTTATTAATCTTGTGCCTTGGTACCAGAAAAACTTTAAAATTTCAGAAAAATTTTAAATTTTCTTCCATGAAGGTTTATGAGAAGGCCAATCACATAAATAAAAGGTAGGAAATGAATCTACTACGTATATAATCCTGACAAAAAATCCTTTTTTACCTGAAATCAAATATATATTTAATTAAAACTATTTTGAGGATCTGAGACACTTAAGTCAGCTCTGTTTTTTCTTTCTGTTACTACTGTAGAAATGTTTCTAAAACTCTGTTCTTCACCTGTATTCTCAGCAATTTGGGAGGGTGAGGTGGGGATCACTTGAAGCCAGGAGTTTGAGACCAGCCTGGGCAAGATAGTGAGACTCCTGGTTCTAGAAAACCAAACAAACAAACAAAAAATACAATTGGCATGGTGGCATGTACCTGTAGCCCTAGCTACTTGGAAGGCTGTGGTGAGAGAATCGCTTGAGTGCAAGAGTTCCAGACTGCAGTGAGCTGTGATCATGCCACTGCACTCCAACCTGGGTGACAGAGACCTTGCCTCAAAAGAAAACAACAACAACAACTGTTCTTGCGATTCATGTGTATGGATTTACCTATAAAGAGAAAACAAGATCTAATTAAAAGCAAATAATAGCAATATGTTGACAACAGGACATATATTGGCCTTGAATTTGAGGTTTTATTTTAATCTGGCTAGGCATTGTGCTGTGTTTAATGTTTGCTGTATCTGTGTTGCCGGGATGTTTCAAATGCTTCTGATGTCCTTTTTTTTATTTCCTTTGCTGATTTCAGGCTTCTCTACGTTCTTCTTTTCAAATTTGTATCTTGCAGGACTTTCAGCAGTAAGTCCTGTTGGTATGATAAGGGGTGGGGAAGTGGAAGCCTTCTCTAATCTGACGATGAAATCTCTATCTTTCAGTGGATCTGTGTCCTTGGTCTGTGACTTTAAAGTAATTCTTAGCCTTTGTTCCCTAATTAGTTGAAGCAGAAATCCTAGAAGGAGGAAGAGAGTGTTAAACTTAATCCCTTTTGAAACAAAGTCCTATTAAGACTTTTCCCTGAAAGTAACATTTGTTATGAAGAATGCCCGGCCTGGCACAGTGGCTCACGCCTGTAATCCCAGCACTTTGAGAGGCCGAGGCGGATGAATCGTGAGGTCAGGAGTTCGAGACCAGCTTGGCCAATATGGTGAAACTCCATCTCTACTAAAAATACAAAAATTAGCCAGGTGTGGTGGCACACACCTGTAGTCCCAGCTACTCAAGAGGCTGCGGCAGAAGAATCACTTGAACCCAGGAGGCAGAGGTTGCAGTGAGCTGAGATCATGCCACTGCACTCCAGTCTGGGTGACAGAGTGAGATTCCGTCTCAAAAAAATAAAAAGAGAATGCCCTGGGTGTATGTTAAAATTCTACTCCCCTTGACAGTGGTTTGAAGGGATCTTTGCTGGCTCTTCCATGCAAATCTTCTGTGATTCTTGTCTACACCAGAAGTAAAACACTATATTAAAGATGAGAAACACATCATTATTACTCTGTTACTATTATTATAGCCTTTTGTTTTATCAACTTCATATATAAATTAAGTAACAGATAAAATGGGTTTTAAACTCTGAAAAGTATGAAAATTGTGGCATGTTAATCTGCTTTAGAACCAGAATTATAATTACCCCTTGCTTATCTGTAGTTTACATTTATAAAATTGTAGATAGAAGCAGACATTGTAAGAGTTCATTATAAGTCAATATGTTGAACATCTCATTGTTTCTCTGTTGTTTGTTACAATACCAAAATATATTATTCATAGACTCACAAGCTTAGAAACATCATTTTGAGTGTTTCAAAAACCGTTTTTGGAGTTTCTGGTTTTAGCTTTGTCCTAAGACCTTGGAAGTTCTCACTCACATCTTAAAAACAAACAAAAAAATCTGATCAAACTGAAACCCAGTGACATTTTTGGACCCATCAGAAGACTGAACTCATGGGGCAAGTGTGATTACCCCAAAATCTAAAGACAGGCAAATCCAGAGTAACAGTTTACATTTCCTTACCTGAGCCATCTGAAGACTTGTACTGGTAGAAACACAAGGTAATTTTGAGGAATTGCTGGAGGCTGAGTGTGGACTAATATGAGAGAGAGGATTTCTTTGGGGGAGGTTATAGGCTTTTTAAGGGGTTACATTCTTGGGGGAGGTTACACTATTGTGAACTTTAAGTCTGTATTAGACAGGGTTCTCCAGAGAAACCAATAAGATAGATAGATATAGATATAGATAGATGATAATGATAGATAGATAGATAGATAGATAGATAGATAGATAGATAGATAGATAGACAGACAGACAGAGAGATATATGAGAGGGGATTTATTAGGTGAATTGACTCATGAGATTATGGAGGCTGAGAAATTTTACATTAGGCCATCTTTAAGCTGGAGAACCAGGGAAGCTGGCTCAGTCCAAGTCAAAAGGCCTCAGAACATGGAAGCCGATGGTATAACTCTCAGTCTGAGGCCAATGGCCTGAGAAACTGAGGGACCACTGGTGTAAGTCCCAGAGCCCAAAGGCCAGAGACCTGGAGTTCTGAGAGAAGTAGGAGAAGTAGAGTGCCTCAACTCTAGGAGAGAGAAAGGGAATTTGCCTTTTTGCTCTATTCAGGCCCTCAGTTGATCCATGGTGCCCTCCCACACCGGGTGAGAGCACATCTTCTCTACTTAGTACACTGATTCAAATGCCAATCATGTCTTCCTTTCACAGAAGGTTTCTCTGTAGTTTGCAAAGCTGTTTAATAACATTTTACCCACAGTAGAATTTATTTCAAAATTATGATCAAGCCTCTCAAACCCTGCCACTGCTTTATTAACTAAGTTTATGTAATATTGTAAATCTTTTGCTTTCATTTCAACAGTGTTCACAGCCTCTTCACCAGGAATATATTCCATCTCAGGAAACCACTTCCTTTCCTCATCCATGAGAAGCAACTCCTCATCCAAGAAAGTTTTATCATGAGATTGCAGCAATTTACTGTCATCTTTAGGCTCTGCTTCTAATTCTGGTTCTCCTGCTATTTCTACCATGTTGCAAGGCCTTCTCTACTGATGTCTTGAACCCCTCAAATTTATCCATGAGAGTTGAAATCAACTTCTTCCAAACTCCTGTTAATGTAGATATTTTGAGCTCCTTCCATGAATCACAAATGTTTTTAATGACACCTAGAATGGTGAATTCTTTTGAAAGCAAGATTTGAGAAAGCAAGATTTTCAATTTGCTTTACCCAGATCCCTCAGAAGAATCACGATCTATGGCAGGGATAGCCTTATGAAATCTAAATCTTAAAAAATAAGAATTGAAATTCAAAATTACTCCTTGATCCATGGGCTACAGAATGGTTGCTGTGTTATTAGGCATGCAAACAGCATTGATCTCTTTCTACATCTCCATCAGAGCTCTTGGGTCACCAGGAGTATTGTCTATGAGCAGTAATATTTTGAAAGGAATCTTTCTTTTTGGGCTCTAGGTCTCAAGAGTGGGCTTAAAATATTCAGTAAACCATGCTGTAAACAGATGTGCTATCATCCAGGCTTTTTTATTCCATTTCTAGAGCACAGGCAGAGTAGATTTAGTATAATTCTTAAGGGCTCTAAGATTTTTGCAATGGTAAATGAATATTTCAAGTTAATTGCATCAACTGCATTAGGTCCTAAAAAGAGAGTTAGCTTGTCTTTAAGCTTTGAAGCCAGGCATTGACTTCTCCTTTCTAGCTGTGAATGTCCTGGATGGCATCTTATTCCAATAAAATTTGTTTTGTCTACAATGAAAATCTGTTTTCTGAAGCCACCTTCATCAATGATCTAAGCTTGATCATCTGGATAACATGCTGCTCCTTCTACATTAGCACTTGCTACTTCATCTTGTACTTTTATGCTATGGAGATAACTTCTCTCCTTAAATCTCATGAATTACCTCTGCTAGCTTCTATCTTTTCTTTTGGAGCTTCCTCATCCCTCTCAGCCTTCATAAAACTGAAAAGAGTTAGGGCCTTTCTATGGATTAGATTTTGGCTTAAGGAAATGTGGCTGGTTTGATCTTCTACCCGGACTTACTGAAATTTTCTTCCTATCATCAATAAGGCTGTTTTGCCTTCTTATCATTATATGTTCACAGGAGTAGCACTTTAAATTTTCTTCAATAACTTTTTATTTGCATTGACATCCTGGCTATTTAGCACAAGAGGCCTAACTTTCAGCCTATCTTGGCTTTCAACATGCTTTCCTGACCAAGCTTTATCATTTATAGCTTTTGATTTAAATTGAGAAACGTGCAACTTCTCCTTTCACTTGAACACTCAGAAGCCATGAAAGCGTTATTGATTGGCCTAATTCCAATATTGTTGTCCCTAAGAGAATAGGGAGGCTCTGGGAGAGGGAGAGAGATGGGGAATGGCCAGTCAATTGAGCAGTCAGAACCACACAACATTTATTGATTTTGTTCTCTGTCTTATATGGGTGTAGTTTGTGGTGTCCAAAACAACTAAAATAGTACCATCAAAGATCACTGATTACAGGTCACCATAACAGATATAATAAGACTGAAAAAGTTGGAAATACTGCACGTATTACCGAAATGTGAGCCAGAGACATGAAGTGAGCACGTGCTGTTGGAATAATTGCTCCAAAAGACTTGCTTTACACAAGGTTCCCACAAACGTTCAATTTGTAAAAAGTGCAGTATCATGAATCACAACAGAGAGTGATAAAGTGAGGTATGCCTGTATTTTCATTTACATTTTAAATTTATATAATTTACTTATAATTAACTTTCTGATGCTTTTTATTTCTTTATCCCTTTTCATAGATTCATAATTCCACATAGTATCATTTACCTTCTGCCTGACAAAATTACTTTAAGGACATGAACTCATCCTTTTTTATGGCTGCATAGTATTCCATGGTGTATATGTGCCACATTTTCTTAATCCAGTCTATCATTGATGGACATTTGGGTTGGTTCCAAGTCTTTGCTATTGTGAATAGTGCCACAGTAAAAATTACCATCCTCTTAAATAGCAGAAATTTTCTCCCTTATTCAGACATCTGAAATCAGTATCGCTGGGGTCTGGGGCCAAAATAGAGGTGTTGGCAGGGCCCCACTCCCTCTAGAGACTTCAGGAGATAATTAATTCCTTGACTATTTCTATTTCTTTTAGATTTTTGGTGGCCGAGAGGAGGGCAGGGTCTTGCTTTGCCAACCAGGCTGGAGTGCAGATCACAGCTCATTGCAGCCGTGACTTACTGGGCTGAAGTGATCTTCCCACCTCAGCCTCTGTAGTAACCGTAAAAACTGGAGTGAACATGTGTTTCATTTCTGTTATTGGTAATTTGTTTCCTTTCTCTTTTTTTCCATGATTTGTCTGACTAGAAGTTTATCGCTTTTATTGATATACTCAAATAACTAGATTTGGTTCCATTGATTTTTTTCTATTCATTTTCTGTTTTCTATTTCATCAATTTGTATTTTAATGTTTATTATTCTACATCTTCTGTTTAATTTGGGTCCACTTTGCTCTTTCTTTTTATTTCTTCTTCTTTTTTTAAATGCCTGAATGTGTCATGGGAGCTGAACTTTTCTTTTTAATACAGCTGTTTATTACATTTTATTCCCCAAATGTACTTTAGCCACATCATCAAAATTTTGAGTTCTTGTGCTTTCATTTTCATTCACCTGAAAACACTTTGATTTCCCTTTTGATTTCTTCTTTGACCCATGGGTTATTTAAAAACGTATACTTTTGTTTATAAATATTTGGAAAATGTATTAGTTTCCTAGAGTTGCCATAAAAATATACCACAAACTGGTCGGTTTAAAACCAAAGAAATTTATTTTCTTACTGTTATGAAGGCTAGAAGTCTGAAATCAAAGTGTCAGCAGCACTTTGCTCTCTCTTTAAGACTTTGAAAAAGAATGATTTCTTGCTGACATCTGGCTTCTAATGGTGGCTGGCAGGTCTTGGAATTCCTTGGTTAAATCACTCCGATCTCTCTGCCATCACATGCTGTTCTGTGGGTGTGTCTATGTGTCTTTTCTCCTCTTATGAGGACACAAGTCATAAAGAATTAAGGGCCCACCCTACTCCAATATGACCTCATCTTTACTTAACTAGTTACATCTGCAAAAACCCTGTTTCCAAATAAGGTCAAATTTTGAGGTTCTGGGAAGGATGGGAATTTTAGTTGACACTATTCAACCCATTATAAGGAAAATTCCACATTTTTTTTTGTTTCTAATTTTCTAATCTTTCTGGTTTCTAATTAACTTCCGTTGTGGTCAGATTACTTACGTATTATGTGAGACTTGTTTTGTGGAGCATATTATGCTATCTTGGCAAATGTCTACATCGATTGGAAAATAATGTATATTCTAGTGTTTCTGTATGGAGTTTCTAATGACTATCATTTTGGTCAAGTTGGTTGATAGTTTTATTCAAGGTCTCTGTATACTTATCAATTTTCTATTTTTTCTATTTCCTACTGAAAGAGAAACGTAGAAAAATCTAAAAATAAAGTCATCAACTTGTTTATTTCTTCTTCAAGTCCTATCAATTTTCCTTCAAATGTATTTAGGTTCTGCTGTTAAGTTCATAAACATTTAAAATTGTTACATCTTCTGGATGAGATAACTTTTTGTTATTATAAAATGGCCTGTCTTTCTACCTGGTAATATTTTCTGCTTTTAAATCTGCTTTATACAAAACTAATTCCAGATTTTTGGGGATAAGTGTTAGCTTATGTAGCATTTCTTTCATTTACTTTTAAATTCTTTCTGTCATTATATCAAAAGTGTGTCTTTTGAAGATGACATTTAAATGTAATGTGAGGTTTGATATAGGTGGGCTTAAGTCTAAACAAATTGTTATAGTTTCTATTTGTCTAATTTATACTATGTTCCATTTTCCATTGTCTTCCTTCTTTTGTATTGTATAGCTTTATAATCTATTTTTAAAAATCTATGTTGACTGTAATTATAAACCTAGGTTGTATTATTTTTGCAGTTGCTATAGTTTTATAATATATGTATATTTAAAAGATTATTATATTCTTACTTCAAATGATATTATAACATTTCAAATATAGTGTGGGAAACTTAAAATAGTGAACATCATTTCTCCCTGTCAGAATTTGGTGCCACTGTTGTATTGCATTTTACGTCTGTATATGTTATAAATCCTATAATACATGATTATATTTTTATATGCTCATTATCTTTAAAAAATACGTATTATAATGTAATATATAAATATGTAATATATAATTTCTCTATATAATTTACTTATAATTAACTTTCTGATGCTTTTCATTTCTTTATCCCTTCTGGTAGATTCATAATTCCACATAGTATCATTTTCCTTCTACCTGACAAATTTACTTTAACATTGCTTGCCATGCATATTTATGTGTGCTTCAGTCTTTGAGCTCTTGTATGATATAAAATGGTTATTTTACCTTTGTTTTTGAAGTATATTTTCACTTGGTATAGAATTCTAGTATATTTTCACTGGGTATAGAATTCTTTCCTCTTAGCAATTTAAAGATATAGCTCCACTGTCTTCATGCTTACGCTGTGTTTGAAAAGAAATCTGGTGTCACTCTTATCGTTACTCCTCTACATACAATTTAATTTTTACCCCCACTGGCTGTGTTTAAGTTTTCTCTTTGTTACTGATTTCAGAAAATTGACTGTGATATGCTTTAATGTCGTTTTCTTCAGTTATATAATTTTTGGCATTGGCCGAGCTTCTTGAATTTGTGGGTTTATACTTTCGATCAAATTTGGAAAATTTTTGGCCAATATTTTCTCAAATATCTTTTTTCAGACCCTCTTCCCAGCTCATATGGAGACTTGAATTGCATGTATATTTGGCTACTTGGTGGTGTCATACAATTCACTAATATTATATTTGTATATTTGTTTTCATTTATTACCATTCTGTGTTTAAATTTTGCTATGTTTGCAACATTTTCAATCTTTTCTTCTGCTAAGTGTAGGCCATGAATGTATAGCTTCCATCAGACTTCTTTTTATCTTTATTTTTCCAACTTTTATTTCAGGTTCAAGGAATACATGTGCAGGTTAGTTATGTGGGTAAATTGCATGTTCACGGGGGTTTACTGTACAGATAATTTTGGCACCCATGTAATCAGCATAATGTATCACTATGTAATACAGATAAGTTTGGCACCCATGTAGTCACCCAAGTAATACCATATAGGTAGCTTTCAGTCTTCATCCTCCACCTATCATCCTCCACCCAGAAGCAGGCCCCAGTGTCTATTGTTCCCTTCTTTGTGTCCACGTGTGTTCAATGTTTAGCTCCCACTCATAAGTGAGAAATGTGGTATTTGGTTTTCTGTTCCTGCATTACTTCACTTAGGGTAATGGCCTCTAACTCCATCCATGTTGCTGCAAAGGACATGATCTCATTCTTTTTTTAATGACTGGGTAGTATTCTATGGTGTATGTGTACCACATTTTCTTTATCCAGTCTACTGTTGATGGGCTACCACCCTTTCCTCTGAGTCCCCAAGTCCATTATGTCATTTCTATGCCTTGGCATCCTCATAGCCTAGCTCCGATTTATGAGTGAGAACATACGATGTTTGATTTTCCATTCCTGAGTTACTTCACTTAGAAAAATGGTCTACAATTCCATCCAGGTTGCTGCAAATGCCATTATTTCATTCCTTTTTATGGCTGAGTAGTATTCCATGGCATGTGTATGTGTGTGTATATATATACATATATATATACACACATATATATGTATGTGGTGTTGGTGTGTGTATATATATAGTGTGTATATATATGATGTATGTATATATGTATATATGGGGTGTGTGTGTATATATGTGTATGTTTATATATATGTATATATATGTATGTATATCTATTTATATATGTGTGTGTGTATATATATATCTCAAATTTTCTCTATCCATTCATTGATGGATGGACATTTGGGCTGGCTCCATATTTTGCAATTGTGAATTTTGCTGCTATAAACATGTGTATGCAGGTATCTTTTTTGTGTAATGACTCCTTTCCTCTGGGTAGATAATCAGTAGTGGGATTGCTGGATCAATGGTAAATCTACTCTTAGTTCTTTAACGACCCTCCACACTGTTTTCCATAGTGGTTGTAATTAATTTAATTTTATTTTTTTGCCCAAAAGTAATTCCAGAACAGATTTTTAAATTTTAATTTAGTTGCATGGTTTTTCAAGATCTTCTTGGTACTCATTTCTGTTTTTATTGCCGTGTTGTCTGAGGGTGAACTGGGATAATTCCAGTGTATGTATTTTTTGGATTTGTTGAGAATTGCTTTGTTACTGAGCATGTGGTCAACTTTAGTCTATGTGCCAGGTGCAGATGGGAAGAATGTATCTTTTGTTTTTGTTGGGTGGAGTGCTCTGTAAATGTCTATGAGAGTCACTTGATCAAGTGTCAAGTTTAGGTACCAAAAATTTCTGTTAGTTTCCAGACTTAATGGTCTGTTCAATTAGTCAGTGGGTGTTGAAGTCTTCTACAATTATTGTGTATTTATCTAAGTTTCTTTGTAAGTCTCTAGGAACTTGTTTTATGAATCTGGCTGCTCCAGTGTTGGGTGTCATATATATTAGGATAGTTAAGTCTTCTTGTTGGATTGAACCCTTTATTATTATGTAATGCCTTTCTTTGTTCTTTCTGATCATTGTTGGTTTAATGTCTGTTTGGTCTGAAATAAGAATAGCAAGCCCTACTCTTCTGGATTTCTGTTTGTATGATAGATCCTTCTTCATTCTTCTACTTTCAGCCTATGTCCTTGCATGTGAGTTGTTTGTCTTGAAGATAGCATACAGTTTGGTTTTGCTTCTTTTTTCAACTTGCCACTCTGTGCCTTTTAAATGGGGGTGTTTAGTTCATTTACAATCAAGGTCAATATTGATATGTGTGGATTTGAGCCTGTCATAATATTGTTCGTTGGTTATTATGTAGACTTGATTGGGTATTCGCTTTATAGTGCCAGTATATGTAGCTGATTGTGTTATTTTGGTGGCTGGTAACAGTCTTTCTTTTCCATGTTTATCACTCTCTTAAGCATCTCTTGTAAGTCAGATATGGCAGTAACAAATTCCCTTAGATTCTGCCTGTTGGAAAAGGATTTTATTCTCTTTCACTTATGAAACTTAGGCTGGATATGAAATTATGGTTGGAATTTATTTTCTTTAATAATACTAAGTATAGGCTCCTAATCTCTTCTGGCTTGTATGGTTTCTACTGAAAGGTCTCCTGTTATCCTGATGAGGTTCCCTTTGTAGATGACCTCACCCTTCTCTCTAGCTATCTTTAATATTTTTTCTTTTGCATTGTCCTTGATCAACCTGTTGACTATGTGTCTTGGGGATGGTGGTCTTTTGTATTATCCTATAGGGCTTCTCTGAATTTTCTAGATTTGAATGTCGATCTCTTTAGCAATATTGTGGAAATTTTCATGAATAATATCCTCAAATATTTTCTTCATGTAGCTTTCTCTCTCTCCCTCTCATTCAGATATACCAATGAGTTGTAGAATGAATTTGGAAGTATTCCTTGCTGCCATATTTTTCATAATAGTTTGATTAGAATTGGTATTAGTTCTTCTTTAAATCTTAGGTAAGATTTGGCTACAAAGCCTTCAGGTCTCAAACCTTTCTTTGCTGGGAGATTTTTTAAAAATTATTATAGCTTCCATCTCATTACTTGTTATTAGTCTATTCAGGTTTTAGATTTCTTCATGGTTCAATCTTGGTATGTTGTATGTATCTCAGAATTTATCAATTTCTTGTAGTTTTTCCAATTTATTGGCATATGATAGATCATAGTAGTCTCTAATGAGCCTTCTAATTTCTGCTGTATCAGGTGTAATGTGTCCTTTTTCATTTCTAATTTTATTTATTTGCATTTTCTTTCTTTTTTCTTTGTCTGGCTAAAGGTTAGTCAATTTCAACCTTTCAAAAAACAACCTTTTTTGGCTGGTCTTTTTTTTTTCAATTTTATTAATTTATGTTCTGATTTTTATTATTCTGCTAAGTTTGGGTTTGGTTTGCTTCTGGTTTTCTAATTCTTTAAGATGTGTTGTTACATTGTTTATTTGAAGTTTTTCTACTTTTTTGATGGGGTACTTGTTGCTATAAACTTTTTTCTTACTACTGCTTTTGTTGTATCCTGTAGGTTTCCATATGTTGTGTTTCCATTTCCATTGGTTGTGTTACCAAGAAATTTGATAATTTTTTTTCTTAATTTCTTCATTGACCCACTGGTCATTTAGGAGCATATTGTTTAATTCCCATATGTTTGCATACTTTCCAAAGTTCCCATTGTTATTGATTTCTAGTTTCATTCCATTGTGATCAAAGAAGATAATATTTTTCCCCTAACCTATCCCAAATCTCATGCCCTTCTCACGTTGCAAAATGCAATCATTCTTTTCCAACAGTCCCTGAAATCTTAACTCATTCCAGCATTGACTCAAAATTCCAAAGTCTAAAGTTTCATCTGACACAAAGTCTCTTTTGCCTATGAGCCTCTAAAATAAAAAAACAAGTTAGTTACTTCCAAGATGCAGTGGAAGTACAGGCATTTGATAAATAACTTCTGTTCCAAAAGGAAGAAATCATCCAAAAAAAAAAGGGGGGGGGGCTACAGGCCCCATGCAAGTCTGAAACCCAGCAAGGCACTCACTAAATCTTAAAGCTCCAAAATCATCTCTTTTGACTCCATATCTCACATCCAGTGCATACTGGTAGAAGGGGTGAGCTCCCAAGACCTTGGGCAGCTTTGCCCCTCAGGCATTGCAGGGTATATTCCCCATGACTGCTTTTTTTTTTAAAGCTATTTTTCAGACTTGTTTTCTGTCCTAACAAGTGATCTATCCCTGAAAATGATGCGTGAGCTGAGAAGAATGTGTATTCTGCAGCCATTGGATCAAGTGTTCTGAAATATCTATTGGGCCCATAAAATCTACAGTGCAGATTAAGTCTGATGCTTCTTTCTTGAATTTCTCTCTGGATGAGCTGTTCAATGCTGAAATTGGGATATGGAAGTATCCAGCTATTATTGTATTAGGATCTATCTCTCTTATTAGCTCTAATAATATTTGTTTTATATACTGTGTGCTCCAGTATTGGGTGCATATATATTTATAATTGTTATATTCACTTGCTGACCTGACTCCTTTATCATTATATAATGACCTTCTTTGTCTCTTTTTATAGTTTTTGTCTGGAAATATATTTTGTTTGAAATAAGTATAGGCACTCCTGCTCTTTAGTTTTTCTTATTTCCATGGAATATTTTTTCCATTTCTTTGTTTTCTGTCTAGGTGTGTCTTCATTGGTGAAGGGAATTTCTTGTAGGTAGCAGGTAGGTGGGGCTTTTTTTTTTTTTAATCCATTCAGGCACTCTATGTCCTTTGATTAGAGAGCTTAGTCCATTTACATTCAATGTTATTAGTGAAAATTAAGACTTACTCCTGCCATTTTGTTATTTGTTTTTTGGTTGTTTTGTTGACTCTTAATTCCTTTTTTCCATCCTGTCTTCCTTTTTGTGAAGGTTGTTTTCTCTGGCGATATGTATTAATGTCTTGCTTTTTATTTTTTTTGTATATTAATCGTAGGTATTTTGACTTTAAGTTACCATGAGCTTGCAAATATCTTGCTATTACCTATAATTTTATACTGATGACAACTTAACACTGATTGTAAAAATGAAACAGATTAACAAGGAAATGAAGCAAGAAGTAATAGAAACACTATACTTTAAATTAATTTCCCCTGCTTTTTTGTTGTTTCTTTTTTATCTTATTGTTCTGCCTATGTCTTAAAAAGTTGTAGTTATTATTTTTCATAGGTTTATTCTTTAGTCTTTGTACTCAAGATATGAAGAATTTACACAGCACAATTTCAGTGTTATACATTTTGTTTATCTGTGTCCTTACTATTACCAGTGAGTTTAATACCTTCAGATGATTTCTTATTGTTCATTACTATGCTTTTCATTCAGATTGAAGAACTCTATCATTTATTTTAGCACAAGTCTGGTTGTATTTGTCTGTTCTTGGTTTCTTACAAAGAAATACCTGAAACTTGGTAATTTATAAAGAAAGAAGTTTAATTGGCTCACAGTTCTGCAGTCTGTACAGGAAGCATGATACTGGATTCTGCTTCTGGCGAGGCCTCAAGAAACTTTCAATCATGGTGGAAAGTGAAGGGGAAGCAGGCACATCTTACGTGGCCAGAGCAGTAGGAAGAGAGAGAGCGGGGACATGCTGCACACTTTTAAACAGCCAGATCTCATGAAGACTCACTTTTGTCATGACAGCACTAAGTAGGATGGTGTTAAACCATGAGAAACTGCCCCCATGATTCAGTCACCTCCCATGAGGCCCTACCTCCAACAATGGGAATTATAATTTCACATGGTGGGGACACAGACCCAACTCATAATATTTTCCCCCTGACCTTTCCCAAATCTTATGTCCTTCTCACATTGCAAAGTACAATCATGCTTTTCTAACAGTCCCTCAAAGTCTTAACTCATTCTAGGATTAATTCAAAATTCCAAAGTCTAAAGTCTCATCTGAGACAAAGTCTGTTGCCTATGAGCCTGTAAAATCAAAAACAAGTCAGTTACTTCCAAGATACAATGGAAGTACAGGCATCAGATAAATACTTCTGTTCCAAAAGAGAGAAATCATCCAAACAAACAAACAAACAAAAAAAAGGGCTACAGGCCCATGCAAGTCTGAAACCTAGCAAGGCAGTCACTCAGTCACTAAATCTTAAAGCTCCAAAATAATCTCTTTTGACTCCATATCTCACATCCAGTGCATACTGGTAGAAGGGGTGAGCTCCCAAGACCTTGGGCAGCTTTGCCTCTCAGGCATTGCAGGGTATATTCCCCACAACTGCTTTCACAGTCAGGTATTGAGTGCCTGTGGCTTTTCCAGGAACAGGGTACAATCTGCCAGTAGATCTACCGTTCTGGGATCTGGAGGATGGTGGCCCTCTTCTCATAACTTCACTAGGCTGTGCCTCAGTGGGAACTCTGTGTAGGGGCTCCAATATCATATTTCCCCTCCATTCTAGTAGAGATTCTTCATGAGGGCTCCATGCCTGCAGCAGGCTTCTGTCTGGACATTCAGGATTTTTCCATACATTGTCTAAAATCTAGGTGGAGGCTCCCAACCCTCAACTCTTACACTCTGTGCACCTGCACATTTAACACCATGTGGAAACTGCCAAGGCTTATGGCTTGTACCCTCTGAAGCAGCAGCCTGAGCTGTATTTGGGGCATTTTATTTTGCTCCTGCTGAGGTGGAGTGGCTGGCATGCTGGAGCAATTTCCTGAGCCTATGCAGGGCGGAGGGGCCCTGGGCCTAGCTCACGAAAATATCTTTCCCCCTAGGCCTCCAGCCTGTGATAGGAGAGGATGTGAAGAAGATCTCTGAAATGCCTTTATGGTCTTTTCCCCATTATTAGTTATTAGTACTTGCCTTTCTTTTATTTATGCACATTGCTGCAGCTGGCTTGAATTCTTCCCCCCAGATAGGTTTTCTCTTTCTACCACATGACCAGGCACAAAATTTTCAAACTTTTAATGCTCTTCTTTTCTTTTAAACATAAGTTCCTATTTTAGATAATTTCTTTGCTCATGCATATGAGCCGAGGTTTTTAGAAGTAGCCAGGCTACATCTTGAACACTTTGCTGCTTAGAAATTTTTTCCACCAGATACTCTAAATCATCTCTCTCAAGTTCAAAGTTCCACAGATCCTCAGAGCAGGAGCACAGTGCTGCTAGTCTCTTCATAAAAGCATAACAAAAGTGACCTTTATTCCAGTTCCCAGTAAGTTCCTCATTTCCATCTGAGACCTCCTCAGCCTGTTCATATCACTATCAGCATTTTGGTCACAGCCATTTAACAAATCTCTAGGAAGTTCCAAACCTTCCCTCATCTTTCTGTCTTCTTCTGAGCCCACCAAACCATTCCAACCTCTGCCTGTTACTCAGTTCCAAAGCTGCTTCCATATTTTCAGGTATCTTTATAGCAATGCCCCACTCCTGGTACTAGTTTTCTTTATTAGTTCATTCTTCATTGCCATGCAAAAATCTTAAACTGGGTAATTTGTAAAGAAAAGAGGTTTAATTGCCTTGTGGTTTCACAGTCTGTATAGGAAGCATGATGCTGATATCTGCTTCTGGGGAGGACTCAGAACACTTGCAAACATGGCAGAAGTTGAGGAGGAAACAGGTACATATTACATGGCCAGAGCAGGAGGAATAGAAAGAGGTGAGGTGCTACTCACTTTTAAACAACCAGATTTCATAATATCTCACTCTCGGCATGACAGCACCAAGGCAGATGGTGTTAAACCATAAGAAACTGACCCCATACTACAATCACCTCTGATCTGGCCCCACCTCCAGCACTGGAGATTACAAATTGATATGAGATTTGGGTGGGGACACAGATCCAAACCATATCACTGGTGCTGATAAAATTCCTTAGAATTTGCTTGCTTGGGAAAATATTTATTTCTTTTCTTTGTTTGAAAAATATTTTCACTAGATATCTTCTAAGATAAAAGTTTTCCTTTCAGCCCTTTAAATATGTCATGCTACTCTCTCCTGCCCTGTAAGTTTCCCACTGAGTAATTTGCTGCCAGAGATACTGGAGATACTTTTCATATTATTTGTTTTATTTCTTTTGCTGCTTTTAAGATCCTTTTTTATCCTTGACCTCTAGGAGTTTGATTATTAAATAGATGCCTTGAGGTAGTCTTATTTGGGTTAAACCTCTTGGTATTCTATAACCTTCCTGTACTAGAATATTGACATATTTCCCTAGGTTTGGAAGTTCTCTGTTATTATCTATCTGAGTAAACTTTTTACCATTATTTCACTCTCTACCTCCTCTTTAAGGCCAATAACTAATAGATGTGCCATTTTGGCACATTTTGTTATAACTAATAGATGTTCTAGATGGCTCTGACTGCATATTTTCAAATAGCCTGTCTTCAAGTTCACTAATTCTTTCTTCTGCTTAATCAATTCTGCTGTTGAGTGATTCAAATGCATTCTTCAGTATGTCAATTGAATTTTCCTGCTCCAAAGTTTCTACTTGATTTTAAAAAAACTATTTCAATCTCTTTGTTAAATTTATCTAATAAGAATCTGAATTCCTTCCCTGTGCTATCTTGAATTTTGTTGAGCTTCCTTAAAACAGCTATTTTGAAATTTTCACTTGAAAGGTTACATATCTCTGTTACTCCAGGATTGGTCACTGGTGCCTTATTTAGTTTTTTTTTGGGAGGCCATGTTTTCCTGGATGGTATTTACACTTGTGGATGTTCATCAGTGTCTCAGCTTTAATGAGTTAGGTTTGTATTGTAATCTTTACAGTCTTGGCTTCCTTGTATTCATCCTTCTTAGGCAGGTTTTTGAAGTGTTAAAAGGAAATTGAGAGTTGTGATCTAAATCTTTGGTTACTGCAGCCGTATATACATGAAGAGACATCTGAAGCCCAATAATATGACTGTTACACATTCAAAGAGGTACCACCTTGGTGTTCTTAGGTAATACCCAGAAAACTTCCCTGGATTACCAGGCAGAGACTCTTGTTCACTTCCCTTACTTTCTCCCAAACAGAATCTCTCTCCATGCTGAGATGCCTACAGCTGGGGGAGTGGTGACATAAGGTCTCTTGTGTCCACCACCACTGAAACTGCACTGGGTCAGATCCAAAGCCAGCACAGCACTGGGTCTAACCCAAGGTCAGTGGCAACCACATTCTGGTTAATGCTGATGTTCACTCAAGGCACCCAGGCTCTTCAGTCAGCAGGTGAATTCAGCCAGGCTTGTATCATACTCTTCAGGGTGAGCTTCCCCTTGGCCTAGGGTAATTCCTGCAATGCCATTCAGAAGCCTGATCCTGGAGTTCGAAACCTTAGGAATCTACCTGACACTCTTATTCTACTGTGTCTGAGCTGGAACCCAAGCTGCAAGACAAAGTTCTTCTCATTCTTTCCTCTCATGTTGTAATGCAGAATGAATCCCTTCCCATGGCCACCATTGCTCCAGGCCTGCAGGGATTACTACCTGGCTACTGCTAGAGTTCACTCAAGGCCCAATGGCTCTTCAGCCAGTCTTTGTTGAATGCTGCCAGATTTGTTTCTCTCCCTTCAGGGTAAAAGGCTTCCCTCTGGCCTATAGCAGATCCAGAGATCCAGAGGAGTCCCTGCCTGGAATTTGGGATCCCAGGAGCCCTTTTGGTGCTTTATGCCACTGTTGCTGAACTGGTGCTCAAGCTGCAAGATAATGTTTCCTTTACTCTTTCCTCTCCTATCACTGAGAAAAAGGAGTCTCTCCCCATGGCCATTAGAGCTGGGAATACCTGAAGACAGTGTGGCCCTGGGTCTCACCGAAGGCCTGAAGTGAGAACTGCTGAATACCACTGATGTTTATTCAAGGCCCAGTGGCTTTTTATTTAGCAGATGATGAATCCTTCCAGGACTGGGTCCTTCCCTTCAAGGCCACAGGTTCCTTTCTGGCCCAGTCTGTGTTCCCTTCTGGCCCAGAAATGTTGACCAGGAGCTAGTGCCTAGAATGGAGACCTCAGGGCTCTGCCTGGTGCCCTATTCTACTGGGGCTAATCTGGTATTCAAGTTGCATGACAAAGTCCTCCTTGCTCTTTTATCTCCTCTTCTCAAGCAGAAGGAAGGCATCTCTCCCAGAGCTATGACCTGTGCTTCCTAGGGTTGTGAGAGGGGTGACACAAACACTTTCTTGGCCATCCCCGCTATTGTCTCAGTAGGTGATATGCTTTCCAAGTTTACTAGCTCTGAGCCAAGCACAACATGAGGATTTGCCCAGGAATTTGAGTCCTGGTGGCCTAGACTGCCTTTCAAGTTTACTTAGAACCCCGGAGAACTTTAGCTCACAGTGCTGCAGCTACCCAGAACTCAGGTTCTGACCACTGGAATGAGTGATTTTTCTCTGGCTGGCACTGGTCTAAATGCATCCTTCATGATGCTACCTTTAATTCTGCTCCATGTTGCTTTCTGCTGTTACAGGGCAGCACTGAGTTCTAGTGCAAAATTCCATAATTACTGTGCTCTCCCTCCCTCAAGCTCACATATTCTCTTACCATGCCACACAGCCACTGCTGAGAATGGGAGAGTGGTGGTGTTGGCATTTCAAGACTGTCTTTCCTACCCTCTTCAGTGCCTCTTTCTTTGATATGATGTTAAAATCAGGTACTGTGATTGTTCAACTGAATTTTGGTTCTTATAAGGGAGTTTTAGAAGATAGTTGTTTTTGGATAGTTTTTCAATTTGGTATTTCTTCAGATGGGAAGATCGCTGGAGGCTTCTAGTCAGTCTTCTTGTTCCACCTCCTTCTTCTAGAAGATCCAATCTGCTATTTAGTCCATTCAGTGAGTTACTTACTGATTTCTGGTTTTGAATTATTTTCTAGGAGTTTTCTTTGGTCTCTTTAAACAACAGCAACAACAAAAAAAACCTCTTTTTATTTTTTTTTAAATCTTACTTCATTTTAACCATGTTTTCCTATACATGGATTAACATGTTTAGTTAGTTATTTTAAAGTAGATTACTGCTAACTCAAACATCTAGGTTGTCTGTGGTTACAAATCCATACACTGGTTTTTCTATTTTTAGGGGTCACATTTTTCTTTTAATTTGCATGTCTAGTAATTTTTTTGTATACTGCATGTTTTAGGCATTAATTCTAGACACCTTAGATTTATTTTTTAATATTTCTCAGAAGAGTGTTGAATTTTGTTCTAGCAGCCAATTAATTTCAAACAGATTAAATTGATCTTTTGTCAGTTTAATTTTAGGCCTTGTTGTAACTGGCTTATTTCAGTTTTGTTCTTAGTTTTACAGAACTATCATTAACCTGATGCATGGTTTTCTCTTCTAAGTTGTGGCTTATCTTGGATTTCACTGAAGTCTCAAGATTTTGTCCAAGCACTTCTAATGTGATAGAACTTGCATTCTAAATTATCTTCTTTATCTCTATAATTGATGAAATTTCTACTTAGCTTTTTCACCTTCCAGCTATTGCTTCTTGATGGGTTTCTTGGACTATCGTTCTGTGTTCACCCACAGTTTATGATTCAACCAGTGTTTAAGTTTTGCACATGAATACTTCGGAAAGTCTTCTGTGCTCCTCTCTATTTGAAGATATCCCTGTCAATTTCCAGTACTCTGGCAACCTCATCTTCTAATCTCTTACCCTTCCTGACACTATGCTATACATGTTTTACTGGAACTACTTCCCCCAAATACTATATGCACTAGGGAATTCCTTCTGTGAAAAGATTCATAAATATAAAGTTTACCTAATTTACTTCCCTTCTTTCAAACATCATTTGCCACCAAGCATCTGTCTAGTTTTTGTTGCTCCTTAGTGTCTTCAAATATATATATTATAGTAGTTATAGTTTATAATTGTTGCTGGCAAAGAATTACCCTGATTAAGCTATTTTGCCATTATCAAAAATAGAACTCCCAAAATTCAATTTTTATTTTAAGTTTTTTAACCTTATGAATAATAATTTAATTATTTTAAAATTAGCATAAAAATAAGTGAATCTTCAAAGATCTAACTGGACTATTTTAAGCAAATACCTAGTGAAAGATCATATTAAAAATAATCAGGATGAAGTTATAATCATAATAAGAAATTTATTATAGTAATCCTATATTTAGCATTTTTCTTCAGTGCCTTAACTTAACAAATGTATGTATTACTTAATTTAGTTCTTCCTATAACCTTGCAGGTTATATGATAATAGCTCTAGTTTACAGACAAGGAAAGGACGGTAAAATGAATCAGCTTGTCCTAGATCATTTTGAAGTTGCAGAGCCATGAACTCAAGTTGTGTTTCATAATTCCAAACCCTATTTGTGGGCTCTAATATTAAGGACTATAATAATATGTTATGTACTGGGTTATTAACCTTATTTAAAGCAAAATAAGAATATGTTTTAAGATAAAGACATAGAGGATATATTCAGTTAAGAAAAATGGAAATATAAGAAAAGGAGCTTTGTATTACTTATGAGTTCTCATTTTCTCATATTACAAATAGGAAACACCATTTAGCTATAAAGAAGTGCTACTCCAACATGAATTTTGATTTTTGGCATGACATGTTTTTCTTGACTTCATAATACCAAGTATGAAGGTATTGGAAACACTTATTAAAACCTCTCGTTTTTTCTCTTCACAAGCATTATGAAGCCTTAAAATCTTTTCAGCCTCAGAGGATGTCTTTTGTCCCTATGGTATGTCTGTCTACTTGAGTCCTTCTATATATTTCTCTTCCTTGCAGGCAGCATGAACTAGTGTGATCACAGAATCTTAGAAAATTATGTTCTATTGCAGCCCCTCCACCAATGCACCCCATACACGTAGTCTGCACATCCATGCTGTATCCTAGGGAGTCAAGTGCTTTTCACATACTTGCATACCAGTTCACTGGTCTTTTAGAACCTTTTAGAGGATCTGTGATATAAAACTTATGTTTTCTTTTTTTTTTTTTTTTTTGGAGAGAGGGTCATACTCTGTTGTCCAGGTTTGAGTGCAGTGGTGTGATCTCAGCTCACTGCTGCCTCAACCTGCAGGGCTCAACCTCTCCCTCCTGAGTAGCGGGGACTAGAGTTGTGTGTCTCTATGCATGAATAATTTTTTAATTTGGGGGGGAGATGGGATCTCGCTATGTTATCCAGGATGATCTCAAACTCCTGAGCTGAAGCTATCCTCCTGCCCTAGCTTTCTGAAGTGCTGGGATTACAGGCATGAGCCACTGTACCTGGCCTATTTTCAAAATAATTCTAAGAAACTATGTGACTTATTCCTTAAACAGATTTGCAAAAAATGTGTAACAATTGTATTGTTTGTTATATTTTCTAGTTTTAAAAATTACGTTTCTCCTAAAATGCAGTACTAACGATGGTTTTATTGTTATTTTAAATGAATTAACAAACTATTTTGTAAATTATCAGTTTTAATTACTAACATGGTAAATATTTAGAGACATAATTGCTATTACAAAATCTCATTGGAGTTTCTGTTAATTTTAAGAATGTAAAGAGGTGTCTGAGACCAAATATTTAAGAACCCCTGCTCTAAACCCTTTTAAAATGAGAATCTGCTTCTCTAAGCAGATTTTATTTTTTCTCCTAAGAGAACAGGCATCCAAGAAAAACAGGCTGAGACAGAAAAAAATCTGTAGAGACTCATAATGTAAGATCATATAAACAACAGACACACAGATGTGTTAATGCATATAGTTTTAGAGGCATTGTGAAACAAACCCGATTTATCAGTGTTAAAAACTCCTGCAGGTTATGTTTCATGTCAATTACCTTCTTCAGTAATTCAGATATTATTACTGTAGCACTGAGATCTACTGAGGTAGAATCTCCCACAAATTATGTTTTACAGAGGTTAGCACTGTTCAAATTTTTGATCAGTCCTTAAAGGCTTGAAATTTATTAGATTTTGTATTTCCCTTTTCCCTAGTTTTGTTCTCACGTGGCACAGAAAAAGCAAGTGCGACTTTTACAACTATTCACAAATTATTTTTAGCATATAAAAACTTATATGTTGAGCCTAAATTTGCACCCATCTTCTTAGATAATATGATAAAAGTCTAACTTTTCAATTGTTTTCTTGTTGTCTATGTGAAGAAGTTTGCTTATTGTTTTCCGGGTGTGGTAGAAGAATAATACCCCTCTTTCCCAAAGTTGTCCACCTCCTAATCCCTGAAAACTGTGAAAATGTTACCTTATATGGCAAAATGGACTTTCCAAATATGATTAAGATTAAAAGCCACAAGATGGCAAAATTAGCCTGGATTATCCAGGTGGGGACAATGTCATTACAGGAGTCATCAAAAGCAGAAATTTTTCTCCCTTGTGGTCAGAGAAAGAGCTGTGATGACAGACACAAAGTCAGAGAACTGCTATGCTGCTGACTTTGAAGATGGAGGAAGGGATCCCTGAGTCAAGGGATGTGGGATCTAGAATCCTCTAGGAGTGACAAAAGGTGGGGACACAGATTCTTCCTTAGAGCCTCCCAAAGGAATGCAGCCTGGCTGACACCTTGATTTTAGTCTGATGCCATAGATGCTTAATAAAAACCTTGTTCTGTTGAAAAGAGATCACTTGTTGAGTCATTCAATGCTTTACCTAGTGCAAATTCCAGAGAAAATTCTAAAACGATTACTTAGACTAGTATTACTAAGAAGTCTTAAGGCACATACATTTCAGTTTAATAATATACTAAAGGTACATATATGCTCTGCATTTATGAACTCTGTTATCACAGTATGCAAGTAAAACTGGATAGAGATAATCTTGGCAGGAGGAAATTTAATTCCAGCATGAGGGGTCTAATTTAGATTAGTTTAGTTTCATTTGGATAAAAACAAAACAAAATAATAAAAAGATATTGGGAATTTCATATTTGATATTTCATTGATACTTTACCTCAATGTATCTGAAGCTTAGCTTATCATTTGTATCTCCCAAAAACAGGCTGGTTACAAATACAACCCTTTTATCTAAAACTTACATTCTATATAGATGCAATGCTTCTAACATCTTATCATATAATTAGGAGCAATAACATCTTGCTGCTTTAAAGTGTTAAAGCAGTAGAAAATGCTGTATGAATTTATCTAGCTTAGACTGTAAGGCTATTTACTTAAACAACCTATTTAATTCTTAATATACACAAATTTATAATTTTGTTATTTGATTATGGTTTCAATTTTGTGCAAAGAAAATATGCAAAATATGCAAGTTTGACAATAAGCTTTATATTAAAATACAACAAAATTGAAAGGATATTTTAAAATAAAGAAGTAAGAATTATGGTTAAAGGAGAACAATAAATTTTTCATTCAAACAGTCAAACTTATACATGCAAATTCTAAATGTGTCTTATGATCATATGCATTTATAAATAATTAATAGAACATATTATATTTTATCACAAGTCAAATCAAGGTCACAAAGAAAAGCTGGATTATTTCTCTTCAAAGGTTCATTTTAATTCATCCCATAACTTTGGGACATGAGGTGAAACTGTCCATTGTTTCTTTCTGCATTAAATCTTTCATCTCTCTTTGACCACTGATTTGAATAGCACGACGCTTCCCCATGATCACAAACATTTTATGGGATTCATATATGAATTGAGATCTCAATTTATTGTTTAAGGATAGACAGCTTAGAAATGTATTTTAAAAGCATATCAATTTAGAAGTGGAGGAAGGTACGATACAGATGAAATGTTGAGAAGAAAATCATTTACCAATGAAGCACAAAAGAATTTGTCACTTAAATTCTTCCATGACACTTTGGATCAATATAAGTGACTTTCATTAAAATTTTAAATTGTAAATATTTTTGAAGTCCATTGACAAAAACTTCCTCTGATCATCTCCATTAAGTATACAATAATGTATCAAAACTAGGCAACATGGAAAGTGATCTTCTAAATTGATCTGTCATTTATATTTTTAATAAAAGGTAATGATGTGAAGGTTTCCATGTAACATATTTACTGCAGTTTTCAGTGGAGAATGGGGTGGCAATATTTATGTGCAGTTACATGCAATAAGTCATTTTATTTCAGGGGAATTCTACATGGTTTAGCAAGAAGAATTTAAAAGTATAATTCTAATTCATAGTGGTCACTAAAAACTTACTTTTACAATATTAAATGTATGCCCAAAGATAGGAGGAATAAGTGTATTTGTCAAGGGAAATTCAACCATTCAGATTCAAAGAGAAATAAATACTATCAATAACTCATATATTAGGTTAATACCATGTTTTTGTTTTCATTTTTTTCACAACTACTTTAAATATTCTCTCTTCCCTGCACTTTACCAATACTTGCAGTAGATGCTACAACTTTGCAGGTCACTTTCATGTGTTTAAAAATAGTTTCAGGTATTAAAAAGTTTAGTCATGTCTAATGTCAAAACTCCAATTTCTTGCCTATGTAGTTCTCCACCCCTGACCCTGCCAAACCTTTCACATCAGCAGGGGATGTTTTTTCCTTCCTTTTCATGTTTGCATTGCTTCTTGGTTCTCTAGGTTTGGCAATAAATCGTTAATGGTAAAGAGACATAGATGACTTTACTTAGCCAAATTTTCTTGTCCCATCTTCTGCCATATCTAGTATCTAGCTATTGCAGTTGTCTCTCTCATGGGGAATATCTAACTTTTTTTTTTTCTGGGAATCTCCCATTGGAGACTTTCACACTCTGCTTATACCTTATATACCTTCCCCTCATCTCCTGCTTTCTAACATTAGTCTAGTGAATTTCTTCACATCTTCAAATAAAATCTTAGATGAGATATTTTTCAGATATGTAAATGTCCCCTTGACCTATAGAAAGTGTGCCCCCTTACCCTAACCTTACTTTCAATATAAGTGTGCAACTTCCTGTCATTACAGCTACCTGCTCTCATCCTGTGCTTGCAGAGAATGACCTAGCCAGCTCTTACTCTTAGTGGTGTCAGTACCATCTCTCTATTAGTCCATTTTTGCATTGCTATTAAAAAATACCTCAGACTAGGTAATTTATAAAGTAAGGAAGCTTAATTGGCTCTTGGTTCTGCAGGTTGTACAGGAAACATAGCTTTTTAACATTATGAATAAAATCATTAAATAACATTGACAGTTCTAAAATGAGCATGCAGTACATATAGGTGCCCTTTACCTATAAAAGCTGGTGTATAGAAGCAAAGTAATGACTTTTTAATGCCAATATTATTGTATTACTGAGAATTTGGAAGGAGAAGAATATAAAAATTAGCATTATATAGTAATGCTCTATTCTAAATAAGCAAATCAGAGTATTATATTTTTATTTACATGCAAGAAAAAGCTTGATAAATATATGCTAAATGACTATATTATAGAATACAGCAACTCAAAAATCAATAACTTATGATGGCTAGACCCTTGCAGTTTAATTGAGTCATATAATTGCTTATAAGTGACGATAACATCAAATATGCTACTGCTTATCAATATAACTGTAAAGGAAATGGTGATTCAAAATGAAATTGACAGTAGTAAGATGTAAAATACAAACTGTCATTAAAACAATCAAGAAAAATTTAATGAATTTCAGCCTTTTTATTCACTTCCAATTTAATTATTTTGGGGAATACTAATATTTATTAGAACTTTAAGGGTATCATAATACAGTATATCTTATGTCCACAAGTGTTTTAATTAATTTGTAAATGAATATAACTAATAAACCATTATTTGTACAAATTTGTAAAAAGTACCTTATGTATACGTAAGAAAGGTTCTGATTGAATTAGAATCAACCTCAATACAGATTGTTGATTTTTATACAGTGTGCAATTCAATTCAAATTTACTACACACACACACACACACACACACACACTCAACTTTATTTATATCCCAAAATGTGTGAAAGTATAATCTATGGCTGCTTTTTTACTGCAACGAAAGAATTGAGTGCTTCTACTTGGGCTGGTATGGGGTTACAGGCATGAGCCACCGTGCCTGGCCTCATTTCCCCTTTTATATGAGCCCAACTTTGAGTTTATAGAAGAGTCTCTTATAGAGGGGTAGGTTCCAGTGTCTCACATTCTGTGTCCCCCCACCTTTTTTTAAATCTATTTTTATTTAGTAGGCCAGGAAACTATTATTTCCTCTAGGGTGAGAAAACTAGTTATGACTGATAACTATGGCTGTTGCAAACTGATGGGCGACCTTCAATATCCATTTCCCCCTTCCTTTATTAGGAAATTTTTAAAATTTTAGTTGGGAAACTTGCCACTATGAAAAAAATGCCAATTATATTTCTTAGCCTCCTTCGAAGTTAGATATGGCCATGTTACCAAGTTATGACCAAATATATATACGTGCATGTGATATTAACAACTTATAGGTTATGACATTAAATGCAATGGCTTGCCCTTAATAAAGTATAATTTTCAGAAAGATAAAATATTATGGCACTGAAGCAAATAGAAAAAGAGTATGTGTCAAAGATATTATTTAACATAATAATTAACAAGGGAATAAGCAAGATGTTATGACAGGTTAAAAGACCATCTGAAAGTCAAGAATATTATAGGTAATTTGACAAAAAAATGTCAAAATAAGATGATTGAGTTACATATAAAACAGGATAGTGGCTAACAGGGTCATAACATTAACAAATTAGCAAGCATCTTCACTAAGACTGAGACTGTTAATTAATAACAGTGAGGTTAACTAAGTACATTCTCCAGTGCTTGTGTGGACTTTGCTTCCCTAAGACACTGAAAAGATTTACCATCCATTTTTTTCTTTGTTCCTAAGGTTTAGGTAATTTTTCTGTCACATTCCAGGTTTTTTTTTTCATGGAATGTTAATTATTGCCAGGAGCTGAAGTAAACATCCTAATTGTAAAGATGGTCTTATAAATGAAAGGGAAACATGTTTAGGAGGGTCATGGGTACCTAAGAGCAACAAAGACATTGACTTTTCTTGAGAAGACTCTGGATTTTATGTAGATAGGGCAGCTTTCTTGATAAGATGTTCTGGGTTCTTTATAGCTAAGTCTTTATCCTAACTAACATAATTTTCTCCCAAAAGTTGGTCACTAAAATAAAAACTAATTTTTTTAACAGTTGACTGGAATGCACTGAGGAAGCATGTATTGTGTACTAGGAAATTTGCAAATCCTGTTAATCCATAGCTAGGTATAACTGCTGCTTGCAATATATCAGAATCCAGGCCACAAGCTGACTGAATTTACAAGTGCTTTCAGAATTAATATTGGTTTGTGTCAGTTTCTTCTCTCACCAAAGACCTATAGGTGGGAGAAGAAATCAAGCCGTACTTGCATATGTTGAAAGCAGAGAAGGAAGAGAGTACAGCTTTGCTAAGGAAGACTCTTGATGCCTGTAGCCTGCCTTCTAGATTGAGGGATAAAACCATAATTGGAAGCCTGTCAGAGGTCAAAACAATGAGTGATTCTGTACCTTCAGATTAAACCAGTGACATCAGGAAGCTCTGAAACAGTGAAGACTGATTATGTCCAAGCCTCTGTACTCGACTAGACCAACAACCTCAGATTATTATATGAGAATGGCATACATTTTTGCTTTGTTTATACCACTGTGTTTTGGGGTATATTTTTAAAAGATAATCCTAAACCTGCTTAAATAATACAAGCATTGTTTCAAATATAGTGTGCATTCCTCTAGTCCTTCAGGTTCTTAGCTTTTTATATTCAAAAGTTTGGACTCCCCCAAATCAAAAACTTTGATGTCCTAGATAAAAAAAATTCTTTAGTTTTGCTGTCTTCCTCAGGCAATGAATGCTGCCGATTCTTTGAAGAAAGGGCAAAGAGTGTTAGGAAACTGTGTTCATATATGCATGTCTGCATCAACAAATAGCCCCAGATATTATTCTGCCATAGAAAAAACTCTTTTCATCTTCTTTACTTCAATCCTGAGAGAAATGTACATTATCGTTTCATCTCTCTCCCTCAAGATTGCTATATCACAAATGGAACATTACTTTTAACTGCTTTATTTGCTTTTAAGATATCCCAAGCATACACCTCGTTGGCTCTGTTACTCTCAAATTTTATTACATTGCACTGTAATTTCAAATTCTCATTCTTTGCAAACTATTTCAAATCTTTTTCAATGTCTTTAAAAATCCCAAACACTCCCTCTTTTTTCATGTGTACCTCATGGAGAACATTTAAGTATATTAGCTACAACACTATTAAATCCTCAATATCACATTTATAATCCAACCATCTTTGACACATCTTTAACATCAGCCATTCTTTTTAGATTGGTTTCATCAGTGACGGTATGGCTCCCCTTAACTAAAGCAAAATAATCTCCCGTGCTTTAAATACTTTTTAAAGTGGGAGTTTCCTCGCACTTTTTTTCTGAGCATTATCAGTTATTCCTTCTTTCTTCTCTATATCCACTAGTTGTTTTTAACTGGATTAATTCTATGACTATTATAAACATGACTGAAAAAAATTCCTCCCTTAACACCATGTATTCCTCCACCACTTGACTTACCTCTTGTCTTCCATCCACAGCCCAACTTCTCAAAACATATTTTTTTATAACCACAGGATTAATTTGTTCACTTGGCACACACTTGTCATCCCCATATGTCTCAAAACAGGGGTTCCATGTTGTTAAAGCTCATGTGTATTTTCAGTCCTCATCTTCCTTCTTTATTCCTAAAACACTCTCATTGGCTTGTGTGATAATGCTTTCTGTTGTTATTTTCCCCTGGGCATTGCTCCTTCTCATTCTCCTTTCCTGGTTTCTCTTCATTTCCATGGACAAGGAATAGGGGGTTTCCTTAAAGTGCTGATACCCTCTCTCTACTGACTCTTATGGCATTATATATCACCATAGTCTAAATTCTACTATTGAGCATTAATTGATTGCCCAGACCTCACCTGTGAGCTTGTGTCTAACTGCCTTCCTAAGATAGCAACTAGGAGGCCTTATGGACAACTGAAATTTGACATGTTTAAGATTAAACATATGATGTTTCCCAACAATACCTCTTGCCATGTCCTATCAACTTTAACTTAAATATCTTTCAAATATTTCAGCTTCTTTCCATCTGCACTGCCACCACTTTAAGCTACAATCATACCCCACCTAATCTAGAGCAGTAGACCCTCGGTAACTTTTCCCTCAGACATGTTGGAGACCCCTGGAATTTGCATTCTGCAGTAAAGGCATATTTTAAAAAGCAGACATCTACTTATGTTTCCTGGCATAAACATTTAGATGACTTACCTTTACACATGGGATACAGACTTAACTATAAGCATGTCCTATAGTCTGGCACGAAGGGGTCCCAACACTTTTCCATGGGCCTATGCTACCCTTTGATGTCTGTTCTGTTATCCTCAACTTCTTTTATTTCTTCAACTGTGCCATGCTTTTTTTCTACCACACAGTCTTTGCGTATGTTCCCTTTCTCTAGGTTTTTCTCCAACTGTTTGCACAGGAACCCCCTACACATTTTTCCATGATACTTCCCAGGGTTTTTTGAATATCTATGAGCGATATTTACTCATTCAAGTCTAGTTTAGGTATTATAGTATAGATAAACTTGCATATGACGTGGTTCCTTCTCACTAGAGTTTACATTCTGCTTCAGACAGATGAAGTAAAATACCAATACACAAAATGACAACATAGTATCCATATATCAATGCAATTATATTTAAAAAGAACACATGCATTTAACATCTTCTGTGTATGAAGGATTGTAAGAGGTCTTGTCATGTATTTTGTACTACAGAAGCTCTCAGTTTATCATAGTTAACAGGCCGGGTGTCAGGGCTCACACCTCTAATCCTCATACCTATAATACCAGCCCTTTAGGCAGCCAAGGTGGGAGGCTCACTTGAGCTCAGGCGTTTGAGCCCAGCTGGAGCAGTATAATGAGACCCCATCTCTACAAAAAATAAAAAATTAGTCTGGTGTGGTGATGTAGGCCTGTAGTCCCAGCTACTTGAAAGGCTAAGGCGAGAGAATTACTTGAGCCTGGGAGGTTGAGGTTGCAGTGAGCTGTTATCATGACACTGTACTCCAGCCTTGTTAACAGAGGAAGCCACTGTCTCAAACAAACAAAGTATTATAGTTAACAGCTTATTATAGAAACTGTATAAAAAGAAGCTTATTTTGATAGAAAGATGATGCAAAAGATTATAATAGTTTATGTATTATAATGAGGGATATAGCAGTGTTACACAAGAGAAATAAAAGAGAATACATATTATGAGTTCAGTTGTGGGCAAAAATAATATAAAGAACTTTAATGGAAAAAGACTTTAACTGGGGCTTTACCATTGAAGAATGGTGGGTAGAATTTGGATATATAAAGATGTTTCTACCATGAACAAATAATATTTATAGAGAGACAAAGATAAAAAAGGTCCAGTCTTTTTTAGGATGCAAAAGGTGATCATTTTGATTATTGCAAAGGAATCATGTAAATAAGATAGACGGTAAGAATAAACAGTTAAATTTGGGTCATATTTTTGAATTTCCTAGTAAAATATTAAAGAGATGGTAGTTCTAGCTTCTCTCACAAATACAAAATATGTGTCTGTAAAAAAAAATTCTATTTTAATGACCTTTTCAGGTTAAAATCATACAAAAGAGACAATGTGGGAGATGGAGCAGATTTACCTAAATAAATTATGTTATTATGACATTCTGTATCCTTATCATGTTACATGTATTACATTAGACTACCTATTTTAATGGCTTAAGTCATGGTTTATTTTCCCAGACTGTCATATATCAAACACTTAGAAAATGTTTAATTAATAAATAAATATTTCTGGCTTTGGAATATAAAGTTGATTACAATATGGGTTTTGAATCTTATAAGTAAGCTTACATTAAAACAAATTATCAGTGTTAACTGGAACTTTGTTTTGGGAGTATCAAACAAGTTTTTAAAATCATTTATCTGGGATGATAATATGGTTTAGCTGTGTCCCCACCCAAATCTCATCTTGAATTGTAACTCCCATGTGTTGTGGAAGGGACCTAGTGGGAGGTGATTGAACTATGGGGACAGGCCTTTCTTGAGCTGTTCTTGTAATAGTGAATGAGTCTCATGAGATCTGATGGTTTTAAAGATGGGAGTTTCCCTGCACAAGCTCTCTCTTTGCCTGCCGCCATCCATGTTAAGAGGTGACTTGCTCTGCCTTACCTTCCACTGTGATTGTGAGGCCTCCCCAACCATGTGGAACTGTAAGTCGATTAAACCTCTTTGTTTTGTAAATTGCCCAGTCTTGGGTATGTCTTTATCAGCAGCATGAAAACAGACTAGTACAGATGAATAGCATTATCTTAAAGAAAAATGTTTAAAAAATGATAAAACCTACCCCATAAATCTATTAAATTCTAGGAGTTTCTGAAGGTAGCTTGGCGAAGCCTGTGAGGCAATATCTATGTTCATATCTGTCTGCATCATCAAGTGTCCAGCTAAGTTATTTTTTAATTTAAATGTTTTTTTTCATGGAAATACAAAACAATATGTGCTTCTTTCACAACTGGGGTTTGGAAACAGCCAAATGATCCGGACTGAAGGTCAGGCCTGGTTATCTATGCAAGTATTCAGGGTTAAATGCAGGTGTGCCTACGGAAGGAGTAAAAGCAGTGACAGCCTGGATGTCGGTGATCTAGGAGAGGAATGTAATTCCAGAAAAGAATGAACCTAACAGAAAAGCAATTAAACAGGGATGGAATAATAATTAAAATGCAGTTATCATAAACCATAATGGTAGTATAATACCAACGTATCAGTATAGACAGGAGAAAGGCAGGTAAGCCTTTAGAAGTTAATGTGTCAGAAAATATCAGATTAGTGGCATCTGGAATTATGCCAACAGGTTTGAGAAAACCCTCGAGGTGTGACCATAGTCCAAATACTGGGTTAGAGAATTACTGAGGTTGAGTATCTTTCATTGATCTTAACTGTGGTGAGTATTGGTCCCATAACATGGGTTGAGTGAGCTTCCAGGATGGCCTAACATTGATTGATCTAATGAAATAGTCAAAGAGGGATAATAATATACTGAATCTACCTTGACATGCATTCTCAAAGTCACCATTGTAAACATCAGTTATTCTACTTTGCTGTATGTGATGTTCAGTAATTACTTTGTGACGTGTTAGTGTCCCATGCCCTTCAGTCTGGAGAACAGAGCCCATACTATGTAGTAAAATGGAGAGCATGTAAATCTCAGAACTAGTTAGCCTGTCGGAAGAACTAAAAAGCCACACAGGGGCCATGAAGCAATCCAAAGAATAGCAACAGGAAGATGTTACTATCTTCCCTTGGGCTATAAGGATCAAAGAAAGATACTTTTACCAGGGCTCACAGCCATGAAGGCAGATGCTGTCCAGGGAGATGTAGAAACATGGAAAAAACATAGCTAAGAACACAAATGGTATTCCACACCAGTAGTACCCAATGAGCTATAAGGGACATCCCTGCTCTGAGCTTGATCTCTTATTAAAATACATTTATTTAAGTAGGAAATTTAAACTATATATTTTTTAGTTTCTTTGAGGTACTATGCTTATACCTTCTAAAATATAATGGGTATGAAGTGCAAAATCGTAATTATTTTTTGTTGTGAAAACAAGACTCCAAGTATACAATGGATAAATTACTCCATTTAAATTTAACATTGACTAAACATGTTAGTCAATTATGTCTATCTGTGTCAGAATAAAAAATCAGTCAGTTTGTCATTACGTTTATCAAAACCAATAATTTATTTAAAATGTGAACTTGTGGAAGGTCATCAAGACAAGGTAAATTAAACAGAAAAACATAATATCCTTTTCTCTTTAGCCTTTGAAACTTCTTGCCCAATACGTTTTAAGCAATTTACCATTTGACAGATTTCAGGTTTGATGGATTTTATTTATAATTTTACTGGACAGGGTGAGAAAAGAAACTGCTTTTAAAAAAAGGCCAGAATATAGAGAAATTTATTTGTCCCACTGTTAAAGAGCTTTACAAGGGAAATTTTTCATTTCAGTGTTTGAAAATCTTATTCGGTTTCTTACTTTAGATAATTACTTCTTCAAATAAATTTTGCCCACTAATTTCCTCTGGGACTTAACTTGCCCACTTGTCATTCAGTATATTCCTAGAGAGTAACTTGTTTTGTGTTTTCTGAAATCCATTCCAATTGTTAATTCTGATGTGAAATCAAGATAGCTCTCCTTTGAGATTTCAATTTATTTAAATTTCTTTTACTAAAATGTTCACTCTTTATATAGGCTGGCCACATTTTTCAAATATTTGTCTTCTAAATTACTGTATTAACTTTCTACCTTTTAAAATCTATTATAAAAACAGTATCTTTTGTATTTTTCCAGGAAGAAATTCTTATTTTTTAATACATTTTACTTCATTTCTCAATGGCTTTTTTTCTCCAGCATGTCTTAGAGAGTTTTAGGCTATTTCTCCATGTGTAGCTGAAGAATACTTACCTTATTTTAAAGATTCAGAAACAACACTGGACTCTATAAAAAAAGAAGTGATTTATCACTCCCTGTCCAGGAAACATCATTATTTTATTTTTCTGGCTTTTGTATCTTGTGAAAAGATAACAACTTTAAGTTGGTTTGGTAATGATGCATATATCGTTATTTTTTTTCTCCCTATGACACATTAGACTGAAGATGATATGACTTTGACACTCATTCAGCTGAATTTCATCTGAAATGCTTTCCACAACTGAACAATATCAAGCATTTGGCTCATTTCCTGATATCATTAAACAGCAAACTCATTGCCGACTACATTTAAGTCATTTTTTGTTGATTTTCTTTTGTAAAGACATATAGATTCAGGTTATTTTAAGCTGGATTTCCTTTCTTGTGTATTTTTCTTTCCAGAAGTAGTGAATTTTGCTCACTTGAGAAACACATGCATCTGTGTGTTCATGTGCGTGCACATAAACACACAGACACACACAAACAAGTAAGCCCTGATATCTCATACAATTTTAAGACGTAGAATTCTTTTCAATTGAATTCCATTTTAGTGGCCAGCTGATTAAATGCTACTATCTGCTATTTCAGGTTTAAGAGCTTTTTAAAAAAAATCAGAAGAATCATATTTTTCAAATGATATCTGATACAGAAGTTTGATGTAAGGAATGAGAATATTTTGATTGAAAAGTGAGTGTAGGGCCAAAACTCCACATTGTTGTACTTTCCATTCTATGCAGAAGCCTCTGAAGATTGTATAATACAAGGAAGTATTTTTCCTGGCAGTCCTTGCTAAGTGAAACAATTCTGAGTGTGATTGGTGGGAATACATTCTACATGTTTAGAATTCACCTATAATAGGAAATGAGGAACTTCTCATGGGTCATCAGTGTTACATTAGCTTTTTATTTTGGCATTTTTCATTTATCAGCTCTGTCAGGAATGTTTCCTATCTATTTCTCTGTTGTTAATTTTCCCTTAGACCTTACCTACTAGCTCAACGAGAAAACTGATCCACAGGGCTAGACACCCTATGAGTGGAGTCACTGCTTCCCCTTTGTCCATTCTCTGTCATATGAAGTAGGCTTCATACAGACAAACATACAGGGTTGTTTTATCCACTAGGTAGAAAAGAGTCAGGGATCAATAATCCCAGATTAGAAAGGTGAGGATAGGAATGACCCAGCCTATCCTTATTTTAGGGATTCAGACAGAGATATCCGGATGTATTGTCATGGTGTCATATTTATGAATGGATTCTTCTTCTAGAAAACATAATGCAGGCTTGCTCTCAGCACTATAATATTTGACAGAGGAAAAGAAAAATTGGAGGAAGTAGGCATGATATTTATGTAAATTATATAAATTCTTGTGTTACCTCCTATCCTTATTTCCTGCCTTCCCACAGCCCAGAATGTTTCAGCAAGATGTCTAATGGTGACTGACATTTATTTCCATACGTATTAAATTTTAATACAAGTTCACTTAATCATGCAAACTATGTCTTCAGTCTCTTATTATCCCTCTTGTTTTACTGAATCGTCAGTAAAATGGATTGCTTGATCAGCTGAAAAGCAGGGGGTACAAAATAAAATAACATTTTATTTTATAGGCCTCTAACAGAGTTTGAGGCACTTGTCTCACTTGCCAGCTATGCAAATCCATGTTGAGAATAAGCATTCGTTCTGGTCAAGATCCACCAGTATCTACTTGAAGCTATGGTTAATGGGCCTAAAATATATATTTAATAGCTGTGTGCTGGCCTTAATTCTCTTGGTCCACAGCCCATAGTTACCTTTAATCTCTGATGCTCTGTTAAAAAACAGAAACATTTGATAGTCACATTTCAAGGTTCTAAATGGAATAATAAGATAAGGCTCATATCACTATTCCTGCTAAAACCATGTAACTGCATAAAAATAAGAAAAAAATTTACAAATTCAAATTGAGGACGTTTTACAAAATAGCTGGCCAGTGACCTTCAAAAGTGTCAAGGTCCTTGTAATGGACTGAAAATTTGTGTCCTTCCCCTCCAAATTTATATATCGAAGCCCTCCCCACCAGTGTAAGTTATTGGGAGATGGGGCCTTTGTGAGGAAATTAGGTTTAGATGAGGTCATGAGGGCATAATCCCCGAATGGAGTTAGTGTCCTTCATTTTTTTTTTTTTTTTTTTTTGAGATGGAGTCTCACTCTGTCGCCTTGGCTGGAGTGCAGTGGAGCAATTTCGGTTCACTGCAACCTCCGCCTCCTGAGTTCAAGCGATTCTCCTGCCTCATCCTCCTGAGTAGTTGGGACTACAGGTGCGTGCCACCACGCCCAGCTAGTTTTTGTATTTTTAGTAGAGACAGGGTTTCACCATGTTGGCCAGGATAGTCTCAATCTCTTGACCTCATGATCTACCCTCCTTGGCCTCCCAAAGTGCTGAGATTACAGGTGTGAGCCACTATGCCTGGCCTAGTGTCCTTCTAAGAAGAGAAAAAGAGATCACAGCTCTCCCTCTTCACCATGTAAGGACACAGTGAGGAGACAGGCAGTGGCAAGCCAGAAGGAATGCTCTTACTAGGAACCAAATTGCCTGGCACCTTGATCTTGGACTTCCTAGCCTCCAGAACTGTGAGAGGTAAGTGTCAATTGGTTAAGCTATCCAGTCTATGGTATTTTGTTTTATCAGCCTGAGCAGACTTCACACAGCCCTGAAAGCAAAAGAAGACTGAAGAACTGTCAAATATTAGAAAAGACAAAGGAGACAGGACAACTAAATTCAACAGGGGTTTGGAGAGTCAATCCTGTCTGAGGAGGAACAGTCATATGCAGGCCAAGTGCAAGATGTTGAATGATGTCATCAATGAGTTAATATTACTGTATTGATGCTATTTTCCTTGTTTACAAAAATAGTTTTATGTTTGCCTAAAATAGGAAACAGCTAAAAAGGAGAGGAGAATATACTGGAATGTACTGTGGAAACTCACAGAACTAAAAGTATTAGGGAAGTTGAGGATGGGTTATGAAAACTCTCTTTAATGTATCTATAATTTTTCTGTAAAAAATTATCTCAAAGTAACAGGCTGAAACAAAGAATGAATGGGTAAGACTTCCACATTTAAATAGGAAAAAAATTAATTTTAAATGAAAAAACTTCTGCTGGCATCATTACCATTTAACATTATTTCAAAAGCTGTAAATAATGCAATTTAGACAGAAAAACGAAGAGGCCTAACTATTAGCACAAAAAAAACTTACAAATTTTACAAGTGATATAGTCACATATTTTGCATGCTTTAAAAAGTCAACTGAAAACTGCTAAAATTATATGTATCATATAAGCAATAATATACCTAGTTATAGGAGGAACACACTCATGTAGGCTCAAGTAGAGCATGCAACAAATACATTAGAGTAGTATTCTCATATAGTTTGTATTAGGTTGGTGCAAAAACAATTGCTGTTTTTGCCATTACATTTAAATTGCAAAAACCTCAATTACATTTGCACCAACCTAATAGATTGGCACTTTTTGTTGTAACAAGCCATAAGTGCTGGCATGTGACCGTGACCCTGGCTTAATGAAACTAAGGGTTCTGTTCCTAATATATGGCAAACACACACACACACACACACACACACACACAGAGAGAGAGAGAGAGAGAGAGAGAGAGAGAACAACATAAACCAGATAAGGATCAGAGCTTGAAATGAAGCCAGTTCTATGAATCCCAAGTCTTTTTATCTAGGGCTTTAAAGAGAATATAAACTTTTCCTCCTCCGAAATTGCATAGATTACACAATAGGTGCTTGAATATGGTAGTCGTAGTGGCAGGGGATGGAGCCTATGCCTGGAGTCACGACTATAGGCTCCCATTTACCAAGATTAATCTAACTACTGTTACTGCCAAATATCTAACTTGACATCAATAGAAATCAATGATAAGTTGCTGATATAACATTATTAACAAGAGAAACAAACCACATAGTAGCAAATTGGTACTATATCCTTTCTACTCTACACAAGGTAGTAATTAATTCATTCTGACAATAACCAACTCTTTTCACTGCATGTCTTTGCATTTCCTGTGCATAGGGCACATGCACATGAACTCACAAAATGTTCGATCCACCAACACAGCACAATATATTAAAATACACCACATCTTAATAGCACAGAAGTTGCAGAAATTAATGCATGAGAATGGGATGTGTTGGTCCTATCATATACCATATATGGAATCACCCAGAAATTAGCAGCATACAGCAATAAAGCAGTGGAAGAACAGCCTGATGAAGTTGCAGTGCAGGTGCCAGTTTTGAGATGATGCCCATGAAGATGAGTTGTCATCTGACATGAAACCACTCTAAATTAATAACCATTATACAGTCTGCAAGCTCATTGTATAAAATATAGCAAGGGGTCGAAACAGATATGGCTCCCATTACCCTCACCCAATGACCCCCATGGGGAATTTTTCCCTCAACTTGAGTCTCTGTTGATTTAATGGTTCTCTTTCCAGAAAAGGGAATACTTCTACCAGAGGAAACAAAAGTCAGTAAACTTTAAGCTAAATCTGCTGCCCAGGAACTTTTGTTTTCTCTCTACAAAAAGTCAGCAGGTAAAAAGTAGACTACCTATTCTAGCAAGGGCAATTGGACCTGATCTGCAGGTTGAGATAGAACGGCTGTTATGTAATGAGATAAGCAGGTATTTGTTTGGTACTCAGATGTGTCACCTGTCCAACTCTTAGATTTTTCTTGTACAGTTTTAAGTAATTTTTGTTGAATTGTGTTGAATTTATAGACCAAATTGGGGAGAATTGATATGGTATACATCTCTGTCTACGGAGGTCTTTGATTTCTTTCATCAGAATTTGTAACATTCAGCATAAATATCATGCACATATTTTGTTTAGGTTTATACCTAAATGCCCCATTTTGGGGGGGTGTTATAAGTAGTATTTGTGTTTGATTTCAAATTTCACTGTGCGCATTTCTCATATATAGGAATATAATTGACTTATTGTGTATTGGTCTTGAATACTCTGACCTTGGTAAATTATTTATTACGTTCATCCTGTTTGGTGTCCTCTCACATTATTGGATTTGGGGTTTAGCGTCTGCCACTAATTTTGAAAAAAATAATGTTTGCTTTCGTGATCATTTATTCAAGTATTTCTTCTTCCACTTTCTCCCTTTATTTTCCTGCTGAATTACAATTTTGATTATGTTATGTCATTCCATATTGTCTACAGGCAATTCTTGGAAGTGTGATTACTGTGTTTGTACTTTTTTTTCTATTTACCACTACTTTTCTCAGCATTCTTCATTTCTGTTATAATGTTTTTGACTTCTAGCATTTTCATTAATTCTTTTTTATAATTTTCATCTCTCTCCTGAAATTATCTTTCTGATCTTGTGTGCTGTGAATGTTTTCCAATAGAAACTTTAACATGTCATTCATAGTTATGTGAAACTTCTTGTGGATAATTCATATGCCTGGGTCACATCCAAATTGAGTTCTAGTAATTTCTTTGTTCTTTTCAGACTCTGTTGTTTACTTACCTTTCAGTATGCCTAATAAATACTTGTTAAAAGCCAGATGTGTTGTATAGGACAATAGATTTAAGTAATTTTTATTCTTAAAGATTAGCATAACTTCTCTTGTCCTAGGTGTTAATATTTTAAATATTTTTAATACTACATCTATCTATCTGTCTATCTATCTATCTATCTATCTATCTATCTATCTATCTATCTATCACATTTATTAACTGATCAGTACCTGTTTGCCCTGTACTGTCCTTGGGAATAAGTTAGGATTATTGAACATATCCCCTGAATATAAAAGAAGTTACACACACAAGATCTTACTCAAGGAGCTCCCATTCTGTTTAGAGAAACAGACCTGAATGAAATAATTTCAGAATATTTACAAAATGTTCTTCCACTATCTTTATGTAAATAACAAATTCTGAAGAGAAAACCATATAAGTGAGCTGGAATAGTGAAAAATGTCCTCACCTTTAGAATACATAGCCACCAGAATCAGGGGATAGGTTTCTATTAGGTGGAGAGATCTAGAACTTCAAGCCTATATTTCTGCTTTGTGAATTTTAGGCTGTTGGGATTGTCAGACTCACAGATCTCATTAATATTAGGGCACTGGAGCCTAGAATGTGTTTCTAAAAACCACATTTCTTAAACATCACTCAGTTTATAAAAATTATTTCTAAGGTTCCATATGCTAACTACTGAATCCTTTGACATGGACTTTGAATACTCCCTATAAAGAAATTTGCCACGTTCAAAAGTGGATATGTAATTAAGATATTTCAAATGCTAACTACTTGTGCAGTTAAAATTAATTTTGTTATAAAAATTATCAAAAATTTGAAAATTTCAGCTAAAGGTGAATGGCACGTTCTTTCAATGTCATATATGTATGAAGGCCATCCAAGTATTTATCAAGGGCAGAAGCTGACAAATATTTTCTGTAAAGAGCCAAATAGCAAGTTCCTTTCCCAATAAAACTTTATTTGTTATAGTAAAACAGAAATCAGGCTAGTTTCAGCCTGAAGCTTGTATTTACTCACTCTTGATCCAGGCATGGGCACTTTTGTGTCTTACTATTTAACATTGATTAAATTTCCCAGAATTTTGATGTTACATGTTAACTTTTAGAGGTTGTCTGGTATAGATGAAAATAATTTATTTCCAGTATAAATAATAACTCCCCAAAATACAATTTATTACACTGCAGGAAATTAACCAGTTGTGTATATAATACAATATATACCAAGCTTCCCAAATATATTATTATCCAACAATTTATATGGAATATTTCAAAATAACCACAGACAAAACAAATAGCATGCAAATTAAAAGAGTGTGATACTCTAAATCAAGGAATTATTGATATCTGGTTTACTATTCCCTAGCAGCCAAAATAAAACATTTATTTCATCTTGATTTCTCTTCCAAGGTTAATTGTATTACTGACTTGTGCTTTGATTTTGATGAAGGAAGTTTGATATGCACCTCTCCAAAACTGTTCAAACAGTCCATGTATCAGATAGAAAAGCAACTGAGAGTTGAGTGTTGTTGTAGGGAATAGTGGAAAACCTTTCATAATCAAAGACAGAAATTTATCTCTGTCTCTGTCTCTTTCATACACACACACACACACACACACACACACACGGAAATATACACAAAAATCACATAGAAAAATGTGCATTTTATCAATAGTTTACTAATGTGAACTTTTCCTCCAACTCTCACAATTTAAATATGAATAGAAGCCAACACTTGAATAATATCAACTACCCATGGCATCACTAAATGCTGCTAAAATGTTATTTCTTTGATTGCTAAAGAAATTAACGACCACCTTGAGTTGTATTTTAATAGCTGGCATGTATTTAATAGCCTAAGAAATAATACTATAACTGACACTAATTTCTATTGTTACATTTATTGCAAGGCTAAAAATAATGTTGCTAAGCAACAATTTAAAATACAAGAAACTAAAATGTATTTTCCATTCTAAAAACATGAACAACTTGGCTATACTAAAAACTTTTCATTAATTTAATTGACCAGTTTTGTAACTGATAACTGGAAGTCATGATAGATTTCATTCAAATCCAAGATTACCTGGACTGTTTTCAAATCATTTTTATAGAAAAAACAATAGTACAATAGTTTAAATATATATAATTGTGTTTATTTATTCATTACTCCTCTGAGTGAACATTAGTATTCTACAGAGCTCTGGAGCAATATTGAGTAGTGGTCATGGAGATATTTCAGCTCTACTTTCTTCTTTAAAGACTATGCCTTTGTGCACAGCTCCCTTTCCTGAGGGACAAGGTGATGTTGGCAGAGCAGCAGACATGGAAATCATGTTGCAGTAACACAGAAAATGAAGGAGTTCTTTGGGGAGAGACTGAAAGAAAACGTTGAGCTTAATTACAGTTGAGTTAGATACAACAAGGGAGAGGAAGGTTAAAATAAATATTTGGTATTGATTCATGGGTCATTATGAACATTTCAATAGCTTTCAATGTTACAAAATTATAGTTTTACATAAAGAACATTGCACATAAGAAATTAGTGTCCACAAAGCAATCCAGACAGAAATCAATATGTTTAAAGGTATGTTGAAAATAGAATACTTCTACCCATGAAAACAAAACAAAACAAAAACAAAAAATAATCAGACTCTTGTATTTTGTATAAAGATTTCAAAACATGGGAGAAATAGATTGTTATTACTGCAAATAGCAAACCTTATATTACATTTCTATGTAGGTAAGTTAAATGTTTAGAAAAATGCTCATGGAATTGATTATGTTAATAAGGGAACATCTTAAAACTAATTCAAAAAATTTGGGAATGCACAGGAAATTGAACACACGACAGTGCTGAGAAAAGAGCCCAGAATAGAAAGTAGTATGACCTTAGGAAGTCATGTGAGCACTATGCTCCTTAGTTTGGTTCTCTGAAAAACAAAGAAGTTGATTAAAGTAGTCATTGGTATGTTTTTTTTTTCCATCTTCCACCCTTTACTCCATGCCAATCACTATCGCTTAAATCAGAGTCTTAAAATAGGCTGTCATACACTGCCATAGTTGCTTTAATGATTTCATTTTAATTTAATAATTTAATTTTTGCAGTTAAAAATATATTGTATTATATCTGTCTGATGATACCGCAACATATTGCATTGTATCTCTCTCTTCCTGTATGTCTTCAAAAAATTTTGTTAAACATAAGAAAAGTTAAACCTAAGAAGAAATATCCTCTCCATAAGTAATATTTTGTTTCCTGTTCTAAAAGCAAAGTAAAATACAATTTTAATGAAAAATTTCCAGCACCAACAATTAGAGAAAATATCTGTTTCCAACATTCATAATAGCAAACCTTAAGATATTTCCTTCAGATCAAAATGTTTAAAGATGAATTCCAGTTCAAAGCCCTTAACCTATGAACCTACTATTTCCCACCCTGTGAGGCATCTTTCATTAGAGAAAGCCATTATCCCAAAATTGGAGTGTATCCTCTGCCTCTATGCTTGTTACTCTCCTATGCTGAGTTTTAACACAAATTTTATTATGGGCTTTTTGAATTATTTTAAAACTTAATGTAACTGTCATTATGCTATATCATTCTTCAACTTGATACTTTTAAGTCACATTTTTGCAATGAATCTATGGTAAAACATATAACTTCTAAAAATGACCATATAGTTCATTACAATTTCTTATGTAAATATAATATGTTATACTTCCTTGTGTAAATATAGTACATTATATTTCCTTGTCTAAATATAGCGCACTTTTCCCATTTGTTACCTATTGTTTCCATTTCATTTAGCATTGATGACATTCATGAACAATTGTTTTCAGAAATTATGAACCAATGTAAAACCATGTATATTTATAGAATTCGCTACACTAATAACATAATAATCAAAGGACCATGTCTTTCCTCAGTTCTTCTAGATATCGATAAATTGCTTTCCAAAACTGCTGGACTAATGAACACTTCCCACATTTGTGTATGAAACTCTCTGTTTTTCTACAATATACTAACCATTTAGTATTGATTTTTCACTGATTTCATTAAGTGTCACTAAATGTCAATAGATGTGCAATAGTATGATTTGTTCTTAATTTGTATTTACCTGGTTACTAGAGAGTTTGAGCTTCATCCTTAAATATTTCGTGAGGTCCACCAAACAATTCTTAAAGATGAAATACTATCAATATTTCCATTCAAGTTAGCAATAAAAAGAAATGCAAATGCTCCTTTACTTATGAGTGGATTGCATTTTGATAAACTCATTGTAAGCTGAAAATATTTTGAACTGAAAATGCATTTAATACATCTAACTTACCAAACATCATAACCTAGCTCATCTTAAACATCTTCAGAATACTTACATTAGTCTCCAGTCAAGCAAAAATCATCCAAAACAAAACCTATTATATGAGAAATTGCTGAATATGTCATGTAATTTATTGAATAGTGTACTAAAAATAAAAAACAGAATGGTTCTATGGGTACTTGAAGTAACAGTAACAAAGTAACAGATTTAATATTGCTTAGTGATAGATAAAATTGCTGCTATGTGATTTTATACCTAGAAAATTCAACAAATATGAGTATTGTTGCTTATAAGATGTAAAAACACATTTTAAAGATATGGTGACTAAAAGGTATTTTTAGTGAAAGCATAGCCAGATAATTATAGACCTATGATGATAGCAGACTTTAGTGTGTATAAATTTGACATTTAAAATCATTGAAATATGATTCACTATTCACAAAATAATAATGAACCAATTTGCTCATCCAACTGAAAAACAAAAATAGAACTATAATTTTCTTTCACTACAAAAAAACTGCATTCATTAAATTTCCAAGTAAAAATTTACACAAATACAGACAAAAAACTGAATTAAAACACAGTTATGATTTATATTATTTTTTAAACAAGAAAAAATAAAATTCAGAGAGCTTGAAACAAATGTTTTCAGGTCATCTCTAAATATTTTAACAATGTACAGGAAAAAACTAAGAGAAATGTTTGAAACATATCATTATAAAATGATTAATGTACATAGAAAAAAGAACTACCACAAGCAAGACAATAGATTATTAAGTAGAGGAATTGCACAAGCAATTCACAGAAGAAGTAACTCAAATGGCCTATGAGCATATGAACAATGCCAAATACCTTTAGGAATCAGTAAAATGAAATTAAAATAACCAAAATATCTAATAGTTTGTCCACCATGTTATCACTCTTCATTTGTTAATATTACATTTAACAGTATGTGGGGAAAATTATACTTTCATAAAGTTCTATTAATATGTTGTGGAGGACAATTTGAGAGCCCTCAGAACTTAAATGTAAATATTCAAAATTCAACAGTTTGATTTCCTATGGAAATATATTTACATTTAGACAAAGAGATATGTAGAAATGTTTAATTGCATCTTTTACTGTAATAATAAACTATTGGATATTAATGTAATTTTATTAATAGAAAAATGGTTAAGTGATTTATGGCACATCCAATTCAAGCAGATGTTAAATGTGATATAGCTGTTAAACATATTAATCTTTATTGTAGTGACCAAAAAATATGTTGAAAACATTCGTACTGAATAAAACAAATATAATGAGTAACAGTGGCTTTTTCTGAGAAAAGGACTGGAATTATGAATAATGCTTGGTGAGAGAGATTTTGAACTTTCTACTCTGTACACTCAATTTTTAGAATAACTTTTAATCTACCTTTGTATTACAATACATGTACATTAAAATAGTCAGTTTCAAAACATGTATCTGAAACTATTCATGAACATTTAGATAAAGTTAATATTATCTTGCAACTCTGATCTTGTGTATATTATCTGATAATATTATTCATGCAACCTGTAGGAATCAAAAATTCAACCCTGATAACTTTTGACTCATTAATTTTAACTTTTTATTTTGAGATATTGTAGATACATAAGCAGTTATAAGAAACAATACAGATAGAACTCATATGTCCTTCACCCCCAATGGTAATATTTGCTTAGCAATGGACTCATTAAATTTTATATCAAAAAACTGCTTAGTGCATTTCTTTACAGGAAAAATACATTTTCAATTACTTTCTCAACTTATAAAATGGCTTTGGATTAAAAATAGAGGTACATAGATTTATGTCTTAGCTTTTGGTAAGGATTTTTGTATGTATTCAAATATTGCAGGAAGATATTATATGAAACCAATTTTCTTTAATTCAATAGTTACCAAAATTTCAATTGTGCACCACTATTAATAAAAATATATAAAATGCATATATGTGCTAGAGTACTAACAATAGTTAAATTACAGACATAAAATAGAAAAATGAGATGAAAAATACATTAACATATTTGGCAAATATTGTTTATTGTACCTAAATGTGATATGAATTTTATTAAAAGTATTATTTTATGCTTTTTTAATATGCTTAGTTATATTTGAAAATCTTGTTTTATTCTTTTGAAATAAAGCAGTTCAAACATGCATACCTGTTAGAATTAGAAAAGGAAAAAGTGTCTCCACAAAACAAAAGCACCTTATTTCTGTGTTTTTGAATGTGTGTACATGTGAGTACTTAATTATCATCACAAAAAGATGGAGGTTGAAGACAAAAAAAAAGAAGAGCAAATTGATAGAATGAAGTCCCAGAGGATGTAGAAGAAAGAAGGGTTCTGATGCATGATTCTTGGCTAGGAGGAGCACTGCTTCACCTGAAAGAGAAGAAAGGGGATTTTGAAAGACAGGTAGATGTAGATGTTGTGACTACTTCACTTTAGACAAAGTTTCTCATCTTACTTGAGAAAAAAACAAATGCTGGCTTTCATCAGATTTAAGCAGAAAAAGGGGAATCCACTGAATCTATAGTTTATCCATTTTTGCAACAGAAATTTAATTTATAAAGTTTTAATAGGCCAGATGTTTATGGCTTATTGTATTATAATTGTTTATTGGTTCCAGCTCTTGTAAGCACGGTTACTTGATGAGACCGAGATCTTCATAATCTATATTCTAACGAACTATGTGCTAACAACACTGATGTCTAAACAGAACTGGAAGTTTAACATTACAAGATGAAGATTTCACATATTCTTTTTTTTCTTTTTTTTTTGGTCTGCTTATATACTCCTGTTTGCTTCATTCGTCACAAGTTAGATTCTTTGAAGGCACGTGTTGAAAGATGTTTATTATGAACCAAAACCTGTGAAGGGAAGAGGAGGAAGCAGGATTGTGCAGAGAAAGAAGTTCAAGAGTTGTGCAGGCTCAGCAATCCTCAATCAACTTAGTGGGAAGCTCAAAAGTGAGATTTCTCATCCCAGAGTCCTGGTTTGGTTGGGATGGCCAGGCCTTTATATCCCTGCTTCATTTAGTCACTCCATGTAAGCTGCCCTGGGAAGGACGTGACTTCTGCCAGTGCTGTAGCTGAGGAAGCCCTTAAGGAAGTAGCTACAGAGCTCTGTGATTCTATCTTTAGAGCATAGACAGAGCATATCCACCAATTGTTGACCTATGAAGTGTTATATATATATTGAATATGCCTAGTCAGGCTACATCAATTACATTCCCTAGCTAAATATTAGAACTTTATTTTGCTATCGTTTGCACATCGTGTCCTCCTCACCACCCCGTCTCCTACCTTTCAGTGCCAAAACCAAAATATGCTAAATTATTCTCTAAATCACATCAGGACATTTGACTCTCAAAATTCAAGAAAAGGACATACAGTCTTCTCTTTATATCTGAGATTGCCGCATCCATGGATTCTGCCAATTGCTGATCAAAAATATTTTGGAAAAAAATTTTACAAAATTCCAAAAAACAGAACTTGAATTTGCTGTGTGCTGAGTATGACATTGAATTCATGTGATGAAGCAATGTTGGGCATTGCATTAGTAGTTATAAGTAACCTAGTGATGATCTGAAGTATTGAGGAGGATGTCTATAGGTCATATGCAAGCACGACACCATTTTATAAAAGGGACTTGAGCATCCAGAAATGTTGGTATCTGCAGGGGTTCTGGAACGAATCTCTCATGGATACTGAGAGACAACTGTTTTCTCATGACACAGAGTTAACTTTGGACTCAGCGATTAAGTGATGAGTCAGACATATTAACAAACCTGGACAGAAAACATAAAAGCAGGACACCATATGGACCTATAGAATCAGGCACTCTTAGGGTCAACAAGGCAGATGTGTGTCAAAACATACAAACAAAAAGTTCCTCAGTTTGATTGGAATGACTAAGAAACCCCTATTCCATAATAAGCTGTATATAAGTTATGAAGAAGTAAGTTCTGAAAGTGTAATTAAGCATGGAGATTTGGGACAGCTGATAGAACAACCTGATGGAGGTTAGTACAGTTGCCTTGACCTCTTTCCTGGTGGCACTTTTGGAAGGAGATGATTTTGCCTCCCATATGCCATAAAAAAGCACATATAGCATAAAAATATAATATAGAAGTGAGAGTAATATGTACAAAGAAATCCAATCTGTGCCAGACATGAAGTAACTTGACCAGGAAAATGTCAGAAACAAGACTGGGATGTAAAAGGTGAGTAAAGCTCTCAGGATAAGGATTTGTATCTATGCTCACCTTGGTTCTCTCTTGCACATATCAGGGCATCAATAAATATTTATGAGAAGGAGTTACAAGGAAGTAGAAAAGGTAACTAAGTTCATGAAGAAGTGGAGGTAGCACTGACTGCAGATACGTGGCAGCACCCATCTGCTGTACCGATGCCTGATGGTGGATTGGACAGAAAACGTGGGAGGCAAAAGTCATCTCCTTCCAAAAGTGCCTCCGGGAAAGAGGCCAAGGCGACTTTGCCAGGACTACTCCTAACCTCCATCAGCAGGCTCACCAGCACATTGAGTTTCCTAGTTTAACAAGAAAGCATCTGCAAATGTGTAGAGAGATGATTGAACTACATTTTATGATTTAAAATGAACATTGAATATTTCTAATAAAAAATGAATTCATATAATGTCTGTTATGCAACCTTGGCCATTTGTGTTTACTACACATTTCCTTAAACATGCCAGAACAGAAATATTTTCTGTAAACACTTAATTACACAATATTTTTGAATTGACCCGAATTTTCAGTAAATTTAATGTGAGTAATCTATGCAATTTTTAAGATTCAAATGTTTTATTTAGCTCTAATTATTTAGGCAGAATAAACTTGAAAGCAACAATTTAATACATTAATTTTCTATTTCAGATTATAAATTCCTTGCTTACTCATAGCAAAAAATTTGAAACATAATTATGTAATAATTGCCTTAAATTTGTTCTTTATTTTTCCTGTGTCATCAGAGACTTGATGTTATTATGGCATTCTGTAACTAAAGTTAAATATTTTACTTTAACAGAAAACTCATGTTAATCCTCTTTTCCCAAAACATCTTTCCATAAACACAAATTTTCTTCCCTTCCTCTTGTTTTGTCCTTTTCTTCTCAGATTCTGTTTTTCTCTCTCTCTTATACAAACACACACAGCTCACACACACACAAAGTCATTTTGTTACTATATAGTAGACGGAGTACTCATTTTAATTCCAGGGCATAGCCTATTGTATTAGTCAGGGTTTTCTAAAGGTGCAGAAGTAATAGGATAGATGTGTATATGAAGGGGAGTTTATAAAGGAGTGCTGACTCACACAATCCAAGGTGAAGTCCCACAATAGACCACCTGCAAGCTGAGGAGCAAGAAAGCCAGTCCAAGTCCAAAAAACTCAAAAGTAGGGAAGCCAACAGTGCAGCCTTCAGTTTGTGGCTGAAGGCTTGAAAGCTCCTGGCAAACCACTGGTGTAAGTCCAAGAATCCAAAAGCTGAAGAACCTGGAGTCTGATGTTTGAGGGCAGGAAGCATCCAGCATGGGAGAAAGGTAAAAGCCTGAAGACTCAGAAACTCAAGTCCTTCCACATTCTTCTGCCTGCTTTATTCTAGCCACACTGGCAGCTGATTAGATGGTGCCCACCCAGATTGAAGGTGGGTCTGCCTCTCCTAGTCCACTGACTCAAATGTTAATCTCCTTTGGCAACACCCTCATAGACACACCCAGGAACAATATTTTGCATCCTTCAATCCAATCAAGTTGACAACTCAATATTAACCATCACACCTATTAATAACACTGGGTGCATGTATCAGGCAGCACCATGTTAACTAAAGGCTTTGCTTTAATCCCATAAAGTCCTCACAGTAATTCCAGGAGCAAACATTATTGTTCTTTTTTCACAGATGAGGAAAATAAAGCCCAGAGTGTTCCAGTGATGGGCCTCGATTCACTCAGCTTCAAGTCGGCCAGACTCCAATGCGCAGGCTCAATCAGGTGCATGTACTGTTTTCTTGTCTATGAAATACTGAATATTTTTAGAGGAAGGGAGGAAATAGAGACAATACTTCTGCCTTGTGGCCTGGTGGTGTACACACCTACCTCTCCATTGTAGAGTCTGCTCAATTCTGCCTAATACCCAACAGTGCATTAGAAATGACCAGGGATGAACTCAACAAACATCAAAGTTTTCAGGTAGTGACACCTGGTCAATACAACATGACATTTTGGGGAGAATTCATTGTAAGATGAGATGGGATAAGGTAAAAACATAAAATTAAGGTAAAAACATAAAAGTTAACAAATAAAATTATAAAAGAAAACAGGGAACATTTTATTTAAAAAAGAAAATGCTAAAAATATTGATTTCTGTCTTACCTTTGCTAAAATGTCTATAAATTGTTTATCTTGAATATAAGAATGAAGGATTCTGAACTAAGGCAAGATTATTAACATGATTTTTCATACCAGAAAATAAAGCATTTTCTTAAATCAAGAAGAATACTATATTTTAGAAATATAAATAACACCTGCCAAAGGATATTCATATTCTGCACTTTTTTTAACAGTCTGAATTTAGTTAGTTGAATCCCTCTAGCCTTATCTATAAAATGGGGATAATAGTTAGAGTCTTACTAAGGGTAGGGGCAAATTAAATGAGATAATATATGAAAGAACTCAGCACTACACAAGTCACTGGTACCATTTATTGGTATATACTATAAATGATATATAGTATTTGTAGAATTTATTATAAATTACAGAATTAAGTTCTGGGTTTAGTTCTAATTACATATAGATGTAACCCTAAATTACATTCCAGATTCCTGCCAACATAAATGTACAAAACTGTTGCAATTATTTTGATATATAATCTATTTCTACCCTAGTCAGACTTGGTATTTGTCTTTCTGGATCATGCTGGGGTATGATTCTCATTGCGGACAGAATAACAACAAGAAGACCTTGAGAATAAGCATCAATTTGTGAGCCCCAAGGTGAGGTTATAGTATAGGATCTTCCAGTAGGGAAAGACTGGTCTCAGAAACAAAAGAGGAGACTACTTCCACTGGCAAGGGAGGTTCGGGGTGACTTGGGGTTGAAGATTCTCAGCTTCATTTGTATCCAATCCAATGAAATCTTTTCAATTATGAGGATCCCATTCTTTCCCAAGCAATATCCTAACGTTTACGTGAGAGAATTGATGAGGCTGCAAATTTTACTTCTGTTATACTTTTGCAACCCACTCAAGTAAAATTTATGTCTGATTTTAATTAAGACCAGGCCTGTAGCTATAAAGAATAGGGGTTTATTTTAGGACTGTTATAGAATTTCTACAGTTATCTGACTCTAATTTGAGCTGTGACAGGGCTGAGCTTGTTGTTTTGTTTCTGTAAATAACCCAGTGCACCCCTTGGAGTCATCCTGACTACAGTTAACAGTTGAGAGAAGCAGTCGCTTGGTGCCCCAAGGAACTTGATTCATCAACATAAAACAGAGGCAGTAATGAGATTAATCATGATGGCACTACATGTTGTGGATTAGCTCCATCCATTTGCCACTTGTAAGGAGCTCAGTACTGTGTTCTCTGCTAGAGACATAACCAAGCCAATTTCAAACTTCCGTCTTTGAAGGGTTCTATTTTTGAGTCCTCGCTCCTGGTACCAATATCTTTTTCAGCCAGGGAGGTCCAATAAGGAGATATACACCACATCAGTTATTTTAACAGAAAGAATTTAACATAAAGAATTGTTAACTACAGCTTGAAAAAATAAAAAAGGCTAACGCAACCACCAAAGTAACACATAGGTAATAACAGCAAGAAGTATTCGACAACCTTAGGGCTTAGTGACAAAAGGAAGAGTTTAAAATTATTAAAACTTAGAAGCATGAATGAGTCTCTCCATCTATGAAATTCATGTATCTGAGGAAGAGATACTGGCTGGGTTTAGCTGGGGTCTCTGAGGGAATGTCATGAGCCTTATTTTAGGAGTATTAGAAAAACTGCAAACCAGTATCAAATGCTGCCACTGGAACTATTTCCAGGGCGAAGAAGCTTTCCTGAAGCAACAACAGGAACAGGAAGCAAAAAGGATTTGAAATGAAATAGCAAGGGGTATGTATCTTTTTGATTCTTCCAGCCTTTTGGTCTCTTTTTAAATATTCCTTGTTGTCAGAATCTAATAGGGAGCTAGTTGGCAAAGCAAGAGTAAGGTTTGCCAAGTCCTAGCCCTAGTATCGCAGAACAGTTGATGAGTTTGGATCTAGGAAAATAACTGGTAAAGGGAATTTGAATTTCAGTGTAAAAAATGAGATATATATTTTATATACAAGAAAGAATGAATATATCTTTCACTTCTGATTTATTAAATTAGTTGTATGGTTTACAAAGTTTTTAGAACATTGTAATTTGAGTTCTGAAAGAGAAATTATTATTTGTAAAACAGGTAATTTATTTCACAATGTAGGAAATTGTATATGGAAAGCTTCAGCATAAATATATAACCATGGCAGTGGGTTACAATATGAACTCCCTTTCTGAGACAATATGAGAAGAGGGTATAATACTTTAAGAAGAGTATTCTCACACAGAGTACAGATTAAACAAGAATGCATAAGAAGTCTCCTTATGTCTTCTCTCTACTTCACACATTCATTCTACATGGTATTTTTATTTTTCAAATCTTCCTAAAACATTTTAATTTTCCTCTGTTGTGGGGGGAGTCATATGTTTTCTTTTTCTTCTTGTATCAAGTAAAATCTTCTCTAGTTTACTTATAAGGAAATGAATGATTTAACCCTTCCATATCTACTTTCAGACACTTCCACTCTTAGCTCTGCTTTCCTTCTAATAGAATAAAAACTACGATGGAGTCATTATTCTCACTGCCCTTGTTTTCATTTCCTTTTGTTTCTTTTAGATTCCTGATGCATGGAATAACACCTTCTATTACTAGTCTTATGCAGATATTATGTACTTTTGAAGGCCCAGCCGAATTTTTTTTGGGTGGCCTGATTATCCATTATGTATTTGATAGTCATACATAGCAGAGTGTAATATTGGGATAATAAATTGTTTTTGTTTTCAATATGTTACCTTTGCCCCAATTCAAACTTTTTCTAGTTTCTTAGTATTTGCTGGCCCCAGATAAAATATTAGATGACACTATCTCTCCAGGCTCTTGCTAAAAGCCTGAACTCATTGTGGATTACCGAAGGGTGGGCTGGATGAGCTGGATGAGCCGATTGATAGGACTCTGAGGAGAGAGCAAGACTCAGAGGAGGAGGGTAAATGAGAGCACTACAGAAGCTAAACCACAGGACAAGAGTGCCTCATATTTTCATGTGTCCTGTGCTTGGGGGGATGGCACTGAAGCAGCAAAGCCATTTGCTGAGAGATTACTTCACACAGCCCTGGTGATAGAACCTGGGCTTTGTGGATAAAGCAAGGGAGTCAAGCCAAGCTTTCCTTGTAACTAGTGACAGGGAAAGAAGAACAAGGTATAACACACACGCTTCTGATGTATTCTTCTCTTTAGTATTAGGAACTGGATTGAATAAGTGAATTGATACTTCAGACATCTTCCACTCCTTAAATTGAGACACTGGAATACTATTTATATACCATTTTTGTTTCTTTAAATTTTTTAATTTATTTATAGATGTCATACAATGAGAGAAATGTTTATAGGTTATGTTTGGCTATATTTTCGGGTGCATGATGCAATAATAATCTCCTTAGGTCCTAATTTCTGATGCTTCTCTAATATTTTGTTAAACTTTGTGGGAGGATATGGGAGGATGGATAATTTGCTATGTATTTAGTGTGAACATAATAATTGTAATTGGAGAAAATTCGTTTTATTGCTATCATTTTTGATTTGATTCTGGAAAATAGCATTTTGCTTTTTATTTAGCAAATAAAATCTTTTATGAATTTTTAATGAGATACATATGGAAGTAGTTCATCAAAGGTTTATTTCTCTATGGCCATATTTGATGTAAAATACAAATGCCAAAATGTCATTTACAGAGCTTTTGTTCAAGAACAGGAATAAACTGACAGACTTTCAGCCACACAAACGAAGTGCATTTTTATTGGCTGCATTTCAGATAATGGCAAGGTTATAACACTGTTGACAGAGATTTTTCACCCATCTGTTAAAACTGCTTCATGCTGCTGAGTGTTAATAAGCAAGTCTTTTAATGTAACAACACCAAACATTAAAACATTTCACCTTGTGCTTCATTTTTGCCATTATTCTTATATGAACATAATTTTTACATGTAAAATCATTACTCCTTTACTGTTTGATAGGCTTTACCCCGAAATTGAGTAATTATCAACTACAATCATTAGAATTCATATAGAAATATTTAATCATTTAGATCCACTTACAGGAAGGTTTTTCTTTCCCATGATAAAGTTTACATAGTACAATCAAGATGCTAATGGCTTTGTTTTAAAAACAAAATAAAATCATGGTTACAAGGAAAATAAAATATAAACTAAAAATGTTAGGTATTAAGAGATAACACTTCCCATAAATATAGTAAAAGAACAAGGTATACAACAGGAAACAAACAATTTAAAACTTTAAAAATAGGTTATTATTTGTGTTTCACTTTTACTATTTCTAGAGCTCACAATTTCTTTGTGTGGATTCAAATTTCTGTCTGCATTCATATTCCTTCTGCCTGAAGATCTCCCTTTAGCATTTCTTGTATTGTGTTCCTACTGGCAATGAATTTTCTCAGTTTTTGTCAGAAAAAGTGTTTGTGTTAATTTCATTTTGTAAAGCTATTTCTACTTGTTAGAGAATTCTGGGTTGACAGGTTTTTTTTTTTTTTCCATTCAGTACTTTAAACAAGTCAATTCATTGGCTTCTGAATGCATATTTCCTGAAGAAATATGCGTTATATATGCAATGTAGGTCTACTATAATTCTCTCTCCCATTTTTCTCCTTTCTTTCTTTTTTTCTTTCTCTTTCTTTCTTTCTTTCTTTTCTTTCTTTCTTTCTTTTCTTTTTTTTTGACAAAGTCTTGCTCTGTCACCCAGGTTGGAGTGCAGTGGCATGGTCATGACTCACTGCAGCCTTAACCTCCTAGGCTCAAGGGATTCTTCCACCTCAGGCTCCTGAGTAGCTGGGACCACAGGCATACACCATCACACCTGCATAATTTATTTAAATTTTTTTCACCTTTGATAGGGACAGGGTCTCTACAGACAGTTTGCTCAAACTGGTCTCAAACTCCAGGGCTTACTTGATCCTCCTGCCTCAGCCTCTCCAAATGCTTGGATTACGAATGTGAGCCACCATGTCCAGCTATATTTTTTATCTTTGTTTTTCTGTATGTAATGTGTCTGTCTTAGTTTGTTTTGTGCTGCTATAACAGAATGCCACAGACTGAATAATTTATAAAGAATGGAGATTTGTTTTCTCATAGTTGTGGAGGCTTGGAAGTCTAGGATCAATGTGCCAGCAACTGGCATCTGGTGAGGCCCTTCTTGTTGCATCCTCACATGACAGAAGAAAGAAGGGCAAAACGAGATGAACTCTGTGTCTTCATATGGCAGGAGAGCAGAAGACAACAAATCCACTCCTGTAAGCCCTTTTTATTAAAGGCTTTTATCTATTTATAGTGGTGGAAACTACATAATTTAAACACCTTCCATTAGGCCCCACCTTCCAACACTGTTGCATTGGGAATTAGGTTTTCAACACATGAATTTTAGAGAGGACAAAAACATTCATACCATGAATTCATACCAATGTCCTTTTAAATTTGTCCTTTTAAATCCTTTAAAATTTGGATTTTTTTGGTGGGGGAGGGGGGTTAGCAATTTAAAAATATGTCTGTTTGTGAATGTGTATGTTATTCATCTTACTTATGGTCTTTGGGCTTCTTGTAGCCTTGATTTGATATATTTCACTATTTTGGGCATTTTGAGCCATACATTTTTTCTTTTTCATGTATTTTTTGCCCTTTTATTTCTATCTTATCCTTCAGTTACTCCAATTAAATCTATGTCAGAATATGTGACATATATATATAAATATATATAAATATAGATATATAAATATAAAAAATATACATAAATACATATATAAATACATATATAAATAAATAAATATATAAATATATATAAATAAATATATATAAATAATATAAATATATATATAAATATATATATATATATATATCTCCATTGGTCTTGGGCAGCCTCTCCCCTGTGGCTTTGCAGGGTACAGCCCACCTCCTGGCTGCTTTTACGGGCTGGAGTTAAGTGTCTGTGGCTTTTCCAGGGACACAGTACAAGCTATTGGTGGATTTAGCATTCTTGGGTCTGGAGAATGGTGGCCTTCTTCTCACAGCTCCACTTGACAGTTCCACAGTGGGGACTCTGTGTGGGGGTTCCTGCCCCACATTTCCTTTCCATACTGCCCTAGCAGAGGTTCTCCATGAGGGCTCCACCCCTGCAGCACACCTCTGCCTGGACATCCAGGAGTTTCCATTCCTCCTCTGAAATCTAGGGGGAGATACCCAAACTTCAATTCTTGACTTTTGTGCACTCTCAGGCCCAACACTCTGTGTAAGCTGTGTAAGCTGCCAAGACTTGGGGTTTGCAATGCCCTGAGCTCTATGTTGGCTCCTTTTGGCCAAGGCTGGGCATCAATGCGGGGCACCAAGTCTGAGACTACACAAAGAAGAAAGGCCCTGTGGCTGGCCCATGAAACCAGTTTTTTCTCACAGGCCTCCCAGCTAGTGATGGGGGGCTGCCATGAAGGTCCCTGACATGCCCTGGAGACATTTTCCCCATTGTCTTGGCAATTAACATTTGGCTGCTGGTTACTTATGGACATTTCTGTAGCTGGCTTGACTTTCTCCTCAGAAAATTGTTTTTTCTTTTCTGTTGAATCATCAGGCTGCAAACTTTCCAAAATTTATTACTTCCCTTTTAAATATAAGTTCTAATTCCCAACCATATCTTTGTGAATACATAAAACTGATTTTTTTTTCGAGACATAGTCTCTCACTATCACCCAGGCTGGAGTGCAGTGTCATGATCTCAGCTCACTGCAACCTCTGCCTCCTGGGTTCAAGTGATTCTCCTGCCTCAGCCTCCCAAGTAGCTGGGACTACAGGCACATGCCAGCATGCCCAGCTACTTTTTGTATTTTTGGTAGATACAGGGTTTCACAATGTTGGCCAGGATGGTCTCGATCTCTTGACCTCATGGTCCACCCACCTTGGCCTCCCAAAGTGCTGGGATTACAGGCATGAGCCACCGGTGCCCGGCAAAACGAATGTTTCTAAGAGCACCCAAGTCACTTGTTGAATGCTTTGTTGCTTAGAAATTTCTTCCACCAGATATCCTAAATCATCTCTCTCAAATTCAAAGCTTCACTGATCTCTAGGGCAGGAGAAAAATGCTGCCAGTCTCTTTGGTAAAGCATAGCAAGAATCATCTTTGCTCCAGTTCCCAATAAGTTCCTTATCTCTATCTGAGATCACCTCAACCTGGACTTTTTGGTCAAAACCCTTCAACAAGTCTCTAGGAAGTTCCAAACTTTCCCACATCTTCCTGTCTTCTGAGCCCTCCAAGTCTCTAAGAAGTTCCAAACTTTCCTACATTTTCTTGTCTCCTTCTGTGTCCTCCAAACTGTTCCAACCTCTGTCTGTTACCCATTTTTGGGTATCTTCCACATTTTTGGGTATCTTAATAGCAGTGCCCCACTCTACTGGTGTCAATTTACTGTATTAGTCCATTTTCATACTGCTATGAAGAAATACTCAAGACTGGGTAATTTATAAAGAAAAAGAGGTTTAACGGACTCACAGTTCCACATGGCTGAGGAGGCCTCAGAATCATGGCATAAGGCAAAATAGAAGCAAAGGCACATCTTACATGGTGGCAGGCAAGAGAGCATGTGCAGGGGAACTGTCCTTTATATAACCACCAGATCTCAATAGACGTATTCACTATCACAAGAACAGCATAGGAAAACCTGCCCCCATGATTCAGTTACCTCCCACAACAACATGTGGGGATTATGGGAGCTACAATTCAAGATGAGATTTGGGTGGGGACACAGCCAAACCATATCACAGAGTGTATGTATGTACTTATATAAATTTAGATAGTATAGCCTATTACATACCTAGCATTTAAGGTATAGCCTATTGCTCCTAGGCTACAAACCTGTACAGATGTTACTGTACTGAATACTATAGGCAGTTGTAACATGGTAATGGTATTTGTGTATTTAAACTTATCTAAACATAGGAAAGATACAGTAAACCTATGGTATTATAATCTTATGGGACCACTGTCATATATGTGATCTGCTGTTGACCAAAATTTTATTATGTTGTAGTAGCTTTTAATACTGAAGATAGTTTCTGCCAGACACTGGAAAAGCATTGAAATATCTGGGATCTGCAGAAAGTCATAGTTTCTACAACATTCATGGAGATCTGAGCCTGTTTGAGAGGAAATCCTTGGAGAAGCAGAACATCATATGAAATGTCCATATGGATGGCTATTAAAACTAGACTATGGACATGTTGTAATAACATTTCAGTCAACAACAGGTCATATGTACGACAGTGGTCTCATAAGATTATAATACCATATGTTTACTGTATCTTTCCTATGTTTAGACATGTTTAAATACACAAATACCATTACTGTGTTACAACTGCCTATAGTATTCAACTACAGTAATATCTGTACAGGTTTGTAGACTAGGAGCAATAGGCTATACCATAGATCCTAGGTGGGTAGTATGCTATACTATCTAGGTCTATATAAGTACACACACACTGTGATATTCACACAACAAAATTGTTTAATGATGCATCTCTATTGCCAAGAGATATGCTGAGCTCTGCCTCATATCCTAAGCATATATAATTAAACTTCCCTTTTGAGATTTGTATATAGTCTATCTATATCCATCTTTTAGGCTAAAATGTTATCATAAAATTACATTGTACTTTAAAAAATCCGTATGTTTTTCATAAATTCTTCAAGAGCTCCTTAAATTTTATGCTAAATTTACTTATGAAAGTGGATACCAACATATTAAGTAACAATGAAAAATTTTGGACATGAGGAAGACAGACAATTTCTTTTATTTTTCTCTTTTTTTCTGTTCTATGCCTCAGTTTATATCCCTTCAAGGAAGTTAGCTTCTCTTGTCAATGAAGTGTGTGTGTGTGTGTGTGTGTGTGTGTGTGTTTAATAAGTCAATGTGAGGGTGAATTAAGCTCCATAAGGGTCCTCAGTCATCATGGAAAAAAATTGTTCTAAGACTAGGCAAGTCTTAGAACTCAACACTCTTTTTTTTTTATTATACTTTAAGTTTTAGGGTACATGTGCACATTGTGCAGGTTAGTTACATATGTATACGTGTGCCATGCTGGTGCGCTGCACCCACTAACTCGTCATCTAGCATTAGGTATATCTCCCGATGCGATCCCTCCCCCCTCCCCCCACCCCACAACAGTCCCCAGAGTGTGATATTCCCCTTCCTGTGTCCATGTGATCTCATTGTTCAGTTCCCACCTATGAGTGAGAATATGCGGTGTTTGGTGTTTTGTTCTTGTGATAGTTTACTGAGAATGATGATTTCCAATTTCATCCATGTCCCTACAAAGGACATGAACTCATCATTTTTATGGCTGCATAGTATTCCATGGTGTACTTAAGTAGAAATGTATGAAGAATATTTAGAATGATAATAAAAATAACTAAGAAATATTGAAGACTTATTATATGTCAAGACCGTTATATAAATTATTTCTCTGGATACTCTGACAACCTCTTTGGGAGGTGCTATTAATTATCACATGATAGCTATCTCTGCTGTTGGCTCCATTTTCTCCATGTTAAGTTTAGCATGACATTTTCCCTCAGTCACCCATAGCTAAGATGCCCATTGTCTAGTTCTCATAGGCATCAACATGGACATTTCATATGATGTTCTGCTTCTCCAAGGAGTTCCTCTCAGACTCCGATCTCCATGAATGTTGTAGAAACTCTGACTTTCTATCAGTTCTCAGATATTTATCTGCTTTTCAAGTGTATGGCTGAGACCATCTTCAGTACCATTATACAACACATTCGTATTTTCTGTCTTGAAAAATCAGACATAAAATTACCCAGGATCTTAACAGTGGGGTAGTATACTCCACTTACCAAGTTTATTTTTTCTCATAGAAACAGGCAATATGCTATCGATTACCCCCATGTATAAGAACTGTCTAGATTACTGAAACACAAAGTCCTGATAATTCACCAGGATTGGCATGGAGACAGGTACAGGGAGAGCAGCTTTTTCATTTTTTTGCATGAAAAGTGACCTTAGAGAAAACAGCACTCCTTTATACTCTCAGAAATAAATTTATAACTAATATTTTGGGATGAAGTGGGGTGAGATGAAAATCAAGACACGTTCGAGTGTACACTGAATTCAATGCCTCACATGAAAACAAAACACTGTCTTATTTTCCTTGTAGATGTTTCCTAATAGATAGGTTTTTGCAGTGGGCTTCAAGCAAAGAAGTGGCCACAGCTCATATAACAGAGCTAGCTGGATGTCAAGAGTCCTTCGCAGTCTAGTAACTTTATAATTTAGTTGTTTGTAAGTTAGAAAGTATCATTTCCAAAAATTAGAATATATTAGATTCATTCCAAAAATTGTCTCTTTGTAGAAATATATCATATGAACTCAGCCCTGTGCTGCTTATGAAGATTAATGCTTATCCTCAAACTGACAGCCAATATTCCTATCATTTTCCTCTAAGTCTATCTCTCAGGGCAAATCATAAGTAAATAAATGTCAAACTTCTCTTTCACCCACAGATAACAACTATTCTGAAAATAGCATTTTGAATACTTATAATGATTTTATAAGTAAGCTTTTAACATTTAGTAGTGAGAAACATAAAAGGCAAATCTAGTGTGTATGAGTTAGAAACAAAAGATCAGATTTTTATTTTATAGCATGCTTATACATGTAGAACATGTGCATCAGACATTAAGTTTATATTTGAGACACTTTTACTTATACCTTTGTGATGAGAAATTTGTTTAGGAGGAGACAACACACATTGTATATTACAATGAGAAAACATCTCATCTCAAGCGATTGATTTATAAAAAGATCTTGAGCTTTGTGAAGCATCAACAAACTATACAGTATCAATCAGCTAAGAATTCTAGCCTTAGAAATAGTTCAGTTCTTCAGGGTATAGGATAAAAATTGTTGCTTATATTTTTCCTGAAGACATTTTTAAAAGATATTAACATGCATTTTATTGAGATAATACTTGAGTAAATGACAATAAGATTTTAAAATTTGAGGTTCTATTTCTGTTAAGCTGTTGGTCAATAAAATCATAGATTGAATTTTAAAGATTTATCATTCTTGACTTTGAAGTAATAAAAATTAATAAATTATGTATAAAAGAAATGTACCTTAACATTCTATAGGAAAACCATTATAAGAAAGAAGTCATTTCAATTCTACCTATGTAAGTTTTCTCTTAATCTTTAGATAAATTTTTTTGATTTTGATTAATATATATGCACAAAGGTATGATTGATGTTAAGCCAGAAATATCCAAAGTTTTCATATTCTTTTTATTTACCTAACATCTTTTTTCTATTCTGCAAATTATTTTATATTTAGTTAAAAGTCTACATTTTTTGAAAATTAATTAACAGAAGAGTAATATATCATTGATATGGCAGAAATTCTTATCTGCTTAGAATCACTGTTTATCCTTCAGATAAAACAAAAATAAAAAGCAAAAAATACCAAAGTGACAAGAAAAATATTAATTTAGGCAAAAATCTATTTACATACAATAAATGAGCATTACTTGTTTAAGCTTATGAAAGAATAAGTACTGTTTAGTGATTAGATTTAAATTTGAGGATTCTCATGTGATCCTCACGTATAGAGAACATATGCAATCTCTTCCATACACACTTAAATAGATACACACAAATATGCATATATACATACACATTATATGCTTCATGGTCCCATCTTTGCTCTATGTCAAATTAGAAACATGAGTATCTGTCTTCCAAAAACAATTGCAAATCTCCTGCAAGTTATTTTTATAGTCTCTCAAAAAAATGAAAGTGGCAAATTTTGCTCAAAATGTACTTCAAAAAATTTTCCTCTTTGCTCTTTCTCTTTCCAGTTTTTCCTCTTCTTTCAAATGACCAAGAATGGCCATAATCAAAAAATTAAAAAAAATGATAGATGTTGGTGTGGATGCATTGAACAGTGAACACTTCTACACTGCTGTTGGGAATGTAAACTAGTACAACCACTATGGAAAACAGTGTGGAGATTCCTCAGAGAACTAAAAGTAGATCTACCATTGATCCAGCAATTACACTACTGGATATCTATCCAGAGGAAAAGAAGTCATTATGCAAAAAAAAAATACTTGCACACACATGTTTATAGCAGCACAATTCACGTTTGCAAAAATGTGGAACCAAACCAAATGCCCATCAATCAACAAGTGGTTAAAGAAACTGTGATACACACACACAGACACACACACACACACACACACAATGGAATACTACTCAGCCATAAAAGGAATAAATTAATGGCATTTTCAATGACCTGAATGAGATTGGAGACTATTATTCTAAGTGAAGTAACTCAGGAATGGAAAACCAAACATCGGATGTTCTCATAAGTGGGAACTAAGCTAGGGGATGCGAAGGCATAAGAATAACACAGTGGACTTTGGGGACTCAGAGGGAAAGGGTGGGAAGGGGCTGAGGGATACAAGACTACAAATAGGGTGCAGTGTACACTGCTCAGTTGATGGGTGCACCAAAATCTCACAAATCACCACTAAAGAACTTATCTATCTAACCAAACACCATCTGTTCCCCAATAATCTATGGAAATAAGTTAAACAACAACAGCAACAACAAAATCAAATGACCATGAGTAAAATGGGGACATAATAGGACTTATGTCATAATGTCATGAAGATTTTGGAAAAGAATAAACATCAAGTGTTTGTAACAAAGCTTGACACATGGTAAACACCTGAAACTGTTAGCAATTGATATTATTTTATGGATCAATTAAAATTTAATCCTGACTATAACAGCATGGCCTAATTTTTTTTATTATGATTAAAAACAATCTGTGATTTCACAGAAAGCACTGTGGTAAGAAAATTATTCTCTTACATAGAGATAAAATTTTTTTGAAGCCTGTCCATTTTGCTATATTTTGTATGCGCTGGGGCTGAATACATTAATTACTTTATATGTCTTGTTTGGTGAAGTCTCAGCTTAATTAATGTTGCATTAACAAGGTTCAGAAAGGTTCATTGAATTTTCCCTTTGCTCTTAGAAGATGAGGAATAAAGTACTTTATACAGGTAGCTCTTAACAAGAGCAAAAGGGAAAGAAGAAAAATGTAAAAATGAAGGGAGAAAAGCTGTCCCTGCACCTTGGTCTGAAGGCCTCAAGAGAGAACCATGATCTGGATTGACTCTGGGACAACACTGATTGCAGGTGGTGGCCAGTGTGGGCTCACCTCTCACTGTAGTAGCTGTTTAGCTGCTTTACCATGAAATGTGCTCCAAAACCATGGCATTCAGAAAGACTGTTACTATTACATTAGTTTGGACCTGGATAGATTTGATTATGTTCTTTCAATATTCATAAAGTAAAAGCCTTGGGCCACAGGGTAGCAAGCAAACACATTTATCAGCAACTACTTATAAACATCCGCTGTCCCCAAGTCTTCATCTTTTCAGGGATGTTGTGCAGTGAGTGTAAAGGAGTGAGGGGGCATTGAGTATTAAATATGGATGACCTTGTTTTCCTGTTTGGATGTTCACACACTTTCTTCCCGTGCAATGGAAACACATTATTATCAAATATTTAAAAACTTATATTCAAGCAACATTTATTCAGTAGCTATGCTTTTACACGTTTACCCTTTTAATTCTGATGCATTCAGTCGTCATTACTAGCAGGAAGGCATTGTTATTATCATTTAAGTGGTGTTGAAATTGAAGTTCAGGGAGGTGAAGCAACTTGCCTAAACAATCTGAGGACACTGGTCCACACTGCCCTTCAGCCTGCAAAAGAGAATCAGCACATAGAAGGTGATTACTTTATCAATAGGTTCAGTGGGCACAGAAGACATGAATAGTCTGTTCAGTAGAATCTCTTGTGTAGACTTAAGGGCTTGACTTATGATTGCTAAATAATAACTTTTGCATAATTTCAATAGAATATATGCTTCAATTCCTAAAACTTCCTTATATATTTGACTTTTTATTTATTGGAATTACTTTAGGAAAGCTCAATATTTTAAAATGACAAATGGTGCTAAAATATTTAAAGTCTCCTAGAACTTGTATTTAGAAATCACTTTTTCAAGTTCTTAAAATGCTGCTTTACATTATTTATTTTAAAATAAAAGCAATACAAAATAATTTTATAAGGCTAAAAAAACAAATAATTTGTGTGATGAACAATAAAAATTATCTTCTATTACCTCCTCCCAAATGACCCCAAATATTGCAAATGTTAGCATTTTGTTATGCATGCTTAGCAGAGTAAGAGCCAACAGGTGGGATTTTGCTACATATTTACTATTCTCAAGCATGCTTATTCCTCCCGATAATATTTCTAAAGAGTTGTCCATAAAAATAGCCTCCATTTATTTTATTGATTAATTATATTTAAATTTTAATTGTAGATTACACTAAAAAAATCAAGCTGATATTTATTTTTGATATTTGCAGTTTTTTGTCAATACATTAAATGCAATGATGAAAAACAGATGAGAAGACTCTTTGGAAAGTCTGGGTGAATATGTATCAGGAGAAGTGCTGGGCAAAGTATATATGCTGTTAAAATTTACAGAGCTAATGTCAAATTGCCCTCTAGAAAAACATAAAAAATGTATACTACAATCAGAAAAACATAAAAGCATCTGTTTCCAATCTACTCTGCCTTAGTCTGTTTTGCTGTTGGTATAACAGGATACCACAGACTGAGTAATTTATAAACAACAGAAACATTTGGCTCATGGTTCTGGAGGCTGGAAAGTCCAAGGCTAGGGCTTCACTTAGTGAGGGTCTTCTTGTGGTATCATCCCATGGTGAAAGGCAGAAGGGCACAAGAGTAACCACAAGAGAGCAAGAGGGGTTTGAATTTACTTTTATAACAAACCCATTCTTCAGATAACTAATGCACTCCCCTGATAATGACATTAATCCACTCACAAGGGCAGAATCATCATAATCTAGTTATCTCTTAAAGGTCTCACCTCTCAAAACTGTTGCATTGGGGATTAAATTTTCAACACAAGATCTTTGGGAGACCTATTCAAGCCATAGCACCCTCCAACAACAAAATGTTAATAAACACTACATACACACATATATATTTTTCAACTGGAGAATTGAAAAAAAAAGATATCTGACTTTTATTTTACATTGCTTCAATTATGCAGTGGGACATTCAGATCCTTGATGGTCATTTGCTGTTGTTACTGTTTTCTCAAACTATCTTATGTTTTGTAAATTGTCTACTAATATTGTCTATTTCTTTATTGTGTATGTTTTTGTTTAATTAATAAAATTATCTTATTTTCTGCCATAGGTGCTAATTTTTCCCCAGACTTGTTCTTTGCTTGATTTATTTTTTTCATTCAGAATAATTTTTATTATTGCTTTTAAGCTTTCAATTAAAAAATAATTTTGGTTTCTAGAGTATTGGTCAAACTTAGAAAAGTTTTCCTCACTTAAAGATTTTTAAAAGTGTAGTTAACGCATACTATGTTTTGATACTTTATGTGATTTTAGTGTGCTTTCTGTCTTGAAATTGGTAGTAGGTGCTCCCACGTGAAGCATGTTCAGTGATGTTTGCTAACTATTGACAGCTAGGCCACTATGCTGATGCCACAGGGTCACCTGAAGCATCTGCTGGTGTCATCTCAATATGCCCAGCAGACATATTCTTCTTATCTTTTCCCCCTTCTGCCTTTCTCACGTCTTTTTGCCCTGACTGTTTTAATGAACATCTCCAAACAAAGGCAGTGAAAGACAATATTTAGTCCCTCTAAATTCCCTATTGATTAAGAAATTGATGACACTCTTCTAAATGCCAATGATTCTCAGGACTGCTGGTTGCTATTTTTACTACTGATCGTTACTTTTTTATATCCTACTTTTAAAAAAACTTCTTGGAGAATAATGTGACTAGATAATTTACTCTCAAAATTTACTTATCAGGATGAAAGGGAGAAATAATATAATTAAAAAGCATTGACTGATCACCAGGATAAACTGGGTTTATGATCAGCCTACCATGTGTAGTTTTAACCATTGTAATTTGATCATAATGCTGGAAGCAAGAAATGAGTTAATATCTTACATTCTAACCTAGCATGGAAAGAAGACTCAAAGTAAAAGTATTATTTCTCTTTATTTTTCCTTCTGTCCCAAACTATAGTTCACTTATCTTTTCATCTTCCTTTATCTCCACATATTGGAATTCATATACTTGAGTTCCAAATACTGAGCTTACTGATTCAGCTATGGTATTTGTTTGTTGTTAAATAATACTTTGAAATTGGACTCAGCAACTCTATATTTGAAGTACTAAAGAGCCAATGGTGACCAGCTATTATACCATGAGGAAAAGCAACATGTTGAGCTAAGCTTTGTACTAGAATTAATTCAATTTTGGATTTGAAAGAGTCCAAGATTATCTTTAAGACCATTTTTTTTACATTAATGATTAAACAAACAAAGCCTGAAACCAAGAGAAATATAAATGAGTTGCTAAAGATGACCTATTCAGTTATTTGCAAATTTGTATGATATTAAAAACACATAAAATGCGTATAGAATCCAGGGAACAGTAACCTTCCACACATCTAGTAAAAGGATTTTGCTAAGTAGCACTAATTAATTGATGCTTTCCTCCTGTTTTCTCTATTCTCTAGTTTTGGAGCTTCTATAATTCAATTTTTGGTTCTCTAATTTCTATATTTCCCTTGTCTTTCTTTTTCTTCCTTTCTCTTCCTTTCCCCCCTACCATTTTCCCCAAATCTCTACCATCCAGTAGATTTCCTTGACTTTACTTCCTATTTTTATTTATTTTACTAGTTTTAAGTTTTTATTTCCAAGGACTTCTTTTTTATTGTTTGAATGATTATAAATAAAAATGTTTTTTAATGTGTCATATTTTCTAAGAATATGAAAAGTTTTATTTCCAAGTTTTCTTCTTCCTCTTTTTTCTTCCATGGCATTCTGTCTTTCATTTATGAGACTTTCCTCAGATGTCTGGAAACTTTTCCTTGTGTAAGGGCAAATTCAAATTAAAACAAGAGACTTAATTCTCCCTGTTAAAAATAAGTAAAAAGACACCTCCACTCCGTTTGTATGTATTTTATAAAACTTGTAATTATAAGTTCTGTCTCTTTGAAATGTATGCAAATATTTTTAAAAGCTAAATAAGCCTCTTGCCACCTTTCTGCCTCTCTTCCAACTGTAATCATCAAGAAAGGCATCCCTATTTCCATTGAAGCTGAATTTGGGCAGACGGCCTGCTCCAAATGGCAACACTACTTCCTGTCGTGAAGACACGAGAAGCTTATTTTTCCTTTGAATAAATCATTTAGCTAACACAGATGGTCACCACAATTACCAAGTGAATTTAGGATAAACTATGTGTGACAAATGGTGCTGTCAAGTCCTCTTACTTCATGGCCAGTCATTGTTTATCCTGAGAATATGTATGCGCTGGGTCGTCTCCGATTGCCTATCTGAAAGGGTGACTATATAAAATCTATGAGCGGATTGCCACTGATGCACATCACATTCTGACTTTATTATTCAATAATAAACTTCTTTTTTTCCCCCTCTCTTTTATCTTTGTGGAGAAGTTATCTGGGCTAGAAAAATATTTTGTTTTTAATTCTTTTTCCCCAACACTTCTGTGCTCCTGTGTAGGAGTGTTGGAACAGGTTACAAGCACAAGCTCTGAGTGCCTGGTGAGGCTGGGGCGTTCTGAGCTTCCTTATTTATTTATATATTTCATGGTGAGCTGCCTGTTGAGAAACAGTTGATGCCTTTTAAAAATATATTTTCTTTAAAGCATATTGTGGAAAATTTAGAATATTTCAAATTTAGGATTTGAGAATATAACTATGGGCAACACTGAAAGCTAGAAGATTCTATTAAAGATACTGTAAGCAAAACTTTTAAAAGTGTGGAGGAAACTGATTTCCAACTGGAATTTTTTTGCCAGCCAAGTGAAAGTGAAAAAGGAAGGTGCTTTCAGAGATTATTAAATGTCAAAAATTTACTTCCTACGTGCTCTTTCTCCCTAAACTGTTGGAGTATATGTTTTACTCAAACAAGAGTACAAACCAGAAAATGAAAAAAGGGGAGGCAAACACATGAGAGAAAGGGAGGGAATCCAAATGGTAATGATGGAGAATAATTGCTGTGCTCCAGGGCAGCTGGTCTAGATCAGATGGTTTAAGGTATCACATCAGAAACCCTTCTTCTCTCCTGAATGAATGCATGGGCAGGGAGAACACTGATGATTCTGATGGGGTGTGCAGTGAAGGTTGAGTGTGGCTGAGAAATAATTTCTTCTTTCTTTCTTAGTCTCACACTGTAGCTCAGGCTGGAGTGCAGTGGAGCGATCTCAACTTACTGCCAGCTCCGCCTCCCGGGTTCAAGAGAGTCTTCTGCCTCAGCCTCAGTAGTAGCTGGGATTACAGGTGGGTGCCACCACGTCTGGCTAATTTTTGTATTTTCAGTAGAAATGGGGGTTTCCCCATATTGGCCAGGCTGGTCTCAAACTCCTGATCTCAAGTAATCCACTCGCCTTGGCCTCCCAAAATGCTGGGATTACCGGCGTGAGCCACTGCGCCCCGCCGAGAAACAATGTCTTTAATAAAAAATTATGTTTCTAAAACAAATGGTTTGTTATAATAAAACAAAAAAAAAGTTTCTAAAACAAATGGTTTAAATTAATCTTAGAGAAAAGGAATATGGTCGACATTTACTTTTTACTCTTTTCCTTTTTAAATTTTCCTTTAAATTCTGTACCATGTGCTTTTACTACTTATGTAAAAATGAATAATATGCAAATATTTTCCAAAAAGGTTACTGTAAATTATTGGGATGCCTAGATACCTACTTGCATTCAAATAAAAATCATAGGCAGATTACCAGCCACTTTTGCTTCTCACATATCATTATCAGTTTGCTATGAATTTGGCATACTTATTCAATTTTACAGATGGGCAGTTAAGGCTTAGAGATATTTAGATAACTTATTCTGGTTCAAGACTTGAATCCGTGTCCTCTAACAATGGGCAATTGAACTAAATGATCACTAAGACTTTCTCCAATACATTTCAACAATATTTAAATATTCCATAAATATGTATTAGTTATTTCATCTAAAGTTCTTTCATTTAAAGTTATGGGGCTTCATTTCCTAATCTGAAAAATAATGTCAATGTACCCAATACTTCGTGCAAAGTACAAACAAAAACATGGATGAGACCCCTTACACAAATCATTTAATTAATTCAGTTTATGAATATTAGCACATTATTAATTGTGCTGCTGTTCTTCCTATTTGGTGATATGAAGTCAAGTTTAATGGCTTTCTTGATCAAAAAATAGCTACAGACATAAGACAATGAATTCCTTCTGGAGCAGGTACTTAGGCTTTCAGATCCAAGATTGTGCAGGTGCTCCATATGTTATTTTTTAAAATATTAATATAATTTACAGGATTTGAAGCCAGCATTAATTAAAACAGCAGTGAGAATGAGTATGGGTCCTCAAATGTTCAATAAAAAGTAATTGTTTTGACCATGAAGTTGTATGACACCAAAAGCAGTTCCATAGATATTTGAGATTCTGACGTGAGTAAGGGTATCCTTGATTAGAATCTACCTACTCACTTTGGTGTCAGTGTTAAGAATTGATTATAATTTAGAAAAATTAAAATCTAGCATATATGTGGCTGCAAAAGTCATGAGACTAAAACAAAATTGTGAAATAACTATTCAAAAACTAGATATGGCATCTCTGACAGTGTTTAAAAATACTAGATTGAGGACTGATTCATCTTAGCAGGGGGTGTGATGGGTTGCATTAGACATCAATAACTTTGTCATTTTTATTTACTTGAAATGCTTGCTTTTACTTTTATTCTCAAGTTGCTATAGCTTCTACTACTTTAAAAAGACTTTTTTTTTTTTAAATTGACATGTTTAAAATATTAAAGGCTGAATGCTATGGTGCATTTTAACCAAGTTATATGGAACTTAACTTATTGTTTCTTCAAATAAAACCTTCCATTTACCTATATTAGATTGTAGTTATTTTTTAAATGATTCTGAGTTTCTACATTTACTTATGCACATTGCTTTAACAACCAAAAAGTTAAAATGTCTTAATTTACAATAAAGTAAAACTAAAATAAACTAATCAGTTATTTAATTCTTCATGGTATGTACCTACCTAATATTTACATATTAATTAGGTCATAGGTGGCTGGCATTAACCATAAAGATTACATTTTATTTAAAAGAAGTTACTATAATATTGAATTGGAATAAAAAGAGATAGATAGGTAGATATTACATCCATATAAATGATGTGGATAAAGTCTGTTCGGATTTATAGAAAAAAAATCATTACTTTAAATTTCTCTTTGGTCAGCATGTGCAGGTTAAAATGGAGTCTATTCAATTTTTCAATAAAATAAAACAGTAACCAGCAGAAACCTGAGTTTAAAGATTTCAATTTGTCACTCATAGAAAGATGCTTATGTGAGTGATATAGAAAACATATATAATCAGCATCTTCCTGTAAAAATGCTGTGATTATACTTTAATGCTTAATATAAATATGTTGGCACATGCATCATAAAGTACGTTATGTCATTTTAAAAACAGATTGTAACGATTTTAAAAATAATAAATCTTCTTGCCCCTCTCTCTTTTCCAGATAGAGTACCAAAGATATAATTTGAAGAGAGGAAACACAGTAACACTGCATTTTTATATAAAATATGATACCTTTTGATTGGAAAAATAACCAGCCAAAAATAAAAAGAAAACAATTCATGTATCTCAAAAATAAAAGTAAGTTTATTGGAGTTAAAGAAAAGTTCCTGTGGGTAAAATTTTCCATTGAGTAATGTAAAAAAAAAATCTGGCCTTATATCCCTACATCCTGTTATATCTTTATCCTGACATTTCACTATTTAAATTGCTTTTGCATTCAGAAATATTGAGCAAACATTGCTGACACTGCAGAGTTTATCTGTGTATGGCATTCATTATAGCAGCCCAATTTGTTCCCTTGCTTCAATAATGAAGTTTGCTGTGGTCAGTGGAATCAGACTGATTGGTTTACTGGAGAGACAACTATGTTTGGCAAGTTATACATGTAGCTGGACAATGTTACTGAGAAATTGGTCAGCACCAGATAGGAATGTACCAGTTTAAATTACTAAGACACACACATGATTTCTTAAGAAAAAATTAAGATTATAGTGAAGGATTTTGGAGATGATTTGTTCTCAGCCCACAGAAGAAGAGAAGAAAATAAGAAGGCAAAGGAAAAGGAGCAGGAGGGGGAAAAAAAACAGTGACAAAATAACTATGGAATTTACCATTGACTGCCTGAATACAAATTATATACTGATAACAATTAAATCTGTATTCATCACTCTGCAAAACATGCTCAGCTATTCCGGTCAGCAATGATAACTTTCCTCTTCTGAATTCTTCTAGGGTAGTGGTTCTCAAAGTGTAGTCCTTAGATTAGCACATTAACATCATCTGGGAAATTATTAAAAATGGAAAGTGTTGGGCTCTGCCTTAGACTTACTTCCAGATACTCTGGGGTGGGCGTCATAATCTGTGTTCTGTCAAGCATGCTCAAGTTTAAAGATCACTGCTGTAGGACAATGTACCTACAGATAAATGAAGCACATAATTATATGCTTGTTACTGTTTTAAATTTAAATTTTTTTAATACCTGAATTTTTATACATTAGTCTTATACCAATATCCAGATAAAAACATCCTGAAGGTAGGGATATTATATATATATATATTTATATATATTTTGTTGTTGTTGTTGTTGTTGTTGTTAAAAGACTTATTAAGATTTTTTTTTTTGCAGGAAACTTTGTTTCCTAAACAAATCAAATCCAAATATTTAATAATTGACTAAAAATAGAAGCACATTTACCCTAATGTACTAAATAAGTCATCTCTATTTTTTTACTAACAATAATGAGACAACCATATCCTCCTCATAATCTACACTTTTTCTTCAAAATAACTAATGTGGCTGTCCTGGATATTAACAATTTCCACAAGACAGCTACAATGTTCTAATAGTTTTCAGCCCCAAAGATGCTTTTTTTCCCTTGGCCTTTTTCAGGCAGGTAAAAAGTAATTTATCCTTTCAGTGCCTGAGCCCCTTTCACAATCTGACCAGATCTATCAAGGTAACTGACCTATGACCAGCCTTTTTGTCTGTTTCTCTTTATGATTTTGATAAATAGAATTTTTGCCATGTCTACAAGTTCTATAAAGCTTCATTTTCACAGTGGAAAGACATTCTAACATTCTATTTATATTCCTGGTCACAATTTTTCAATGTTCTTAACTCTGTTCATAAATTTGACTTGCCCACCAGATCTTCTTAAGCCTACAGTTTCTTTAGAATAGTAAAGATAAAAAAGGTATTAAAGTATGAATTTTATTTTCTAATTTATGTTCAAACACAAATTTTCAATGTCTCAATTTAAATATTTTATTGATATGATTCAGAAATCCCTTTCACTTGCAGGATATTGAGAAAGGTAACTTTATAACATCCCATTTTCCCTTTTTTACAGATTCCATTTAAACTGAACAGAACAAAGAGCTCTCTTCAAAAAATGCACTTGTGATTATATTCACTAACGTACAAATTCCTCTTACTTCGCCCACACTCACTAAGGCTAAGGCAGTCCAATCCAATAAAGTTATTACACTTCCTTTCCTGCTTCAGCCTAGCATCTTTTGGTTTTGTCTTAATGTCATCAGGGCCATGTAGAATGAAGGTTTATGTAATAACAAACTATGCTGTCAAGTATTTTTCCCCTGACAGTTTTGTCTGTTTGTTTGTTTTGTTTTTGTTTTTGTGAGATGAAGTTTCACTTTTGTTGCCCAGGCTGGAGTGCAATGGTACAATCTCAGCTCACTGTGACCTCCACCTCTCAGGTTCAAGAGATTCTCCTGCCTCAGCCTCCCAAGGAGCTGGGATTACCGGCGTCCACCATCAAGCCCAACTAATTTTTTGTATTTTTAGTAGAAACTAAAAATTTCACCACGTTGGCTAGGCTGGTCTCAAACTACTGACGTCAGCTGATCCACAAGCCTCGGCCTCCCAAAGTGCTGGGATTACAGGCTTGAGCCACCACGCCTGGCCCCTGAAAGTTTTTAATTTTAATTTAGAGTTTCCTTTTGGTTGTTTCTCCATCCATAATTTTCACTCTTGCTCTGATGTGATGTCACCTTTTACTTTGTTTTTGAAAAATTTCAGGTAGTTTTTATCTTCATTCCTTGACCTCAAGTATCAAGACTTTTAAAATATGATCTGTCAATTATATCTCTTTAGGAATCACCATGTTCTTTAATGCTGTCCTGTCCTTAGTTTAACATGCATTGCTTGAGATACCATTCAGGTACTTCCTGTTTCAACCTTGACAATAATGATACAAAAAGATAACAACTATTTTCACTGCGAACAACAATATACTTTGTTTTTATATCATTGCATGTTTTAGGTTCCCAAGAGGTTGCTTTGTCAGAATGTATCCCTTCATTGGAAATTAAAATTTACATTTTTTTTTAATGTTTTAAGAGACAGGGTCTTGCTCTGCCATCCAGGCTGAAGTGCAGTGGCACAATCATGGCTCATTGCAGCCTTGAACTCCTTGGCTCCAGTAATCCTTGGGAGCCTTGACCTCTCAAAGTGCCAGAATTCCAGGTGTGAGTCACCACGCCCAGCCTACCTTTAATAAATAAACTTTAATTTCTTATTTTACAATAATGTTAGGTTTTATATTTTCAGCCCATTGGAAACTACCCAGTGCTTTGAAAAATACTTATCATTTACTCAGAATATGTCTCTTAATAGAATATTAAAAAATACATTTCCTAAAAATCTCACATTTATTTTTTAGAAAATGTTCACCCTGTATCAAAACGGTTACAAAATACAAAGTACAGGGTTACCAGTGCTTAGTGGGACATTGTAACATCACATCTGTGTGTTGTACTTGTGTATGTGCCTGTGTGTTACTTTTTCTAAGCATGCATAGATTTTTTATAGGACTGTTAATATTTAGCATTTCTCACACTTATGAAGTTCTGTACAAGGATTATATCAGGATTGATCTTTTACTAGATTAGAGGAACTGTGTGTGTTTATTAAAAGTACTTTCTTCTCTCAGCAGTGGTGGGCCTTATACTATCAGCTTGTGTAACTCTGAATTCATGAAAATATTTCAAAGCATATTGCAGGACAAAGGTGATAATTCCAGGAATGGCTTTTGATTTAAAGTTTCAGAAAAACATCCCTTTTCTAACAGAAATATAGAGTGCTACTGCTAAGCAAAACAAAGCAGTATTCTTTACTGAGTTGCATCGACTTTAAATACTTCACAATTTACTTTAAAGAAACATTTATAAGATAATTGTAGATTCACATGCAACCTAAGAAATAATATAGATTCCATATACCCTTAAATTAGTTCTACAGTGGTATCATCAGTATTACATAATTATAATATAAAATAACAACCAGAAAATTAATATTGATACATATCTTCAACCTTATTTAGGTTTTTCAAGTTTTACATGCACTCAAGTGCGTGTGTGTGTATGTACATATTTAGTTATATACAAATTTATCATGTGTGGGTTTGTGACAACCAATACAGTCAAGATACAAATGATCCCATCACCAGAATCCCTCTTACTACCCTTTTATCACCACACCCACCTCCCTCCTGTCCACACCTCCATAAACACTGAAAATGACTAATTTGTCCTCTTTTCTAGAATTTTGTCATTTCAAAATTATTATATAATTGGAATCCTACATTATGTAATGTTTGGGACTGGCTTTTAATTTTACTCAGCATAACTCCCTTGAGATCCACCCATGTTGTATGTATTAATAGTGTTCCTTTTTTATTACTGAGTTGTATTCCATGGCATGGATGTACCACATTTTGTTTAACAAGTCACCTTTTGAAGGGCATTGGGTTGTTTCCAGTTTGGAGTTTATTACAAATAAAGCTGTGACAAACATTCGTGCACAGGATTTTGTGTAAAAAGTTTTCATTTTGCTGAAATAAATGGAGCTTTTTTTTCATTCCAGTAGTACAATTTCTGGGATATGTGGTAAGAGCATGTTTAGTACCATAAGAAGCTTTTAGAGTAGCTGTGCTATTTTATGTTCCCACCTGCAATGTATGAGTGATCCTCTGCATCCTCGCCAGGATTTGGTGTTTCTATTTTCTATTTCAGCTATTCTCATAAGTGTGTATATCTGATTTGCATTCTGTATGGCTAACGATGTTGAATACCTTTTTATGTACTTATTTCCCATCTTATATCCTCTGTGATGAAGCATATGATGCATCTTTTGCCCATTTTCTAATTGGATTGTTTGTTGTTGCATTTATTGTTGACTTTTGAGAGTTAAGCCTCCCACCAACTTATTCTACTTCTTTGATTGCTGGATGGAGGTAAAAGCTCAGCTCCCTTTTGGGTCTGAGTGACTCTTGGGGGTAGGCACAGAATACCATCCTGTTCCATCTGAAACTGCCTCATTACATCTATTTGTTTCCAGTTGGTGGAAAAGGCTCACCTTCTCATTGGGCCCCATTTTCAAGGGTGGGTTGTAGGAACTAGAGTACTGACTAGCCTTGCTTTGCATTACTCCATTCAATGGGTTTGCTGCTGGGTGTGTGGAAGATCAGCTTCCCACTGGGTCCTGCTTACACCAGGATGTGAAATGCTGACTAGCCCAAGGTAACTGTCACTACTTGATTCATTATCCTTGATGCTGGGTGAGGGTGGAGACTAATCTTCCCACTGGATCCTGCTGACACTGTCCTGATTGAGTAGTAATACCACTGTATGATTCCAGCAGTTGTGGGGAGATTAGCTCCCTGCTCAGCCTCTCTGATACAACTGGGCAGCTAGTTTTTGCTTCTGCAACAAGACATAGGTTTATGATGAGCTTCCTGTTCATCTCTGCTGAAACTAGGGAAAGGTGAGGGTGAGAAGGTGAAGGAAGACAGGAACTGGGAGTATCAATTTATTTTGGTGATGGCTAGAGTTGGGGGAGTTGAATACCTTTATATTTATTTATTTTCCATCTTGGGAATGGGCAAGAAGATTTTCCCTTGTTAGGTCACCCTTTTTCCTTAGCTAGAGGAAGCAGACTTTCTTAGGTGCTTCTTTTTTTAAATTATTTTTAAATCTGTGTCTGTTAGTGGTTCTAGGTTGGAGGCGTAGCAGCATTTTGACTGGGGTATATGGGAGGCAATATGGAAACCATCAAACTTGTTCTCACGTCATTCTGCAAGTCCTGGTGTCCTGAGGTAGGCTGACTTCTTCTTTCCACCATCCAGAGTCTTTCTGTCTTTGCTTGTTGTGTTTTGTCCAGGATTTTTTAATTGTAAGAAGGAGTAGCTGGGAGGAATGAGCCTATGCCATGTTGGCTGGAACTAAAAGTTCGTAGTAATTTACTTTTCACACATGGCAATTTTCAAGAAAATAATAAGTGGAAAGATTCCCATCTTATGCACAGGTGATATTTCATAAGGAAGTTAAAATTTTTCCTGTGATATTCTTGACAAAATATTCCTCTTGAAAAAATGTTGACTTTATTTCAACTTCTTTGTGTCTTAATTGAGCGTGTATGTCTCTTGCTCAAGATAATGTAATACGGTTCAATGTTCCATTCTGACAATTCTAATGTATATTGATGCTATAGATCTGGTTTAAGTTGGCTGTTTTTACCATTTATTAAGGAAGTTTCCACTCGTGGACACTAGTTTAGCTCCTCTTCCATTATACTTATAAATATGCATTGCATGAATATTTAAATGAGCGATGATATTATAAGCACTTTTTATTCAAAACTTACACAAAATAGTTTATCTTGTATGGAGCATCACTAAAGGTGTAAAAGTAAAGTACTGAGTGGAAATGTGACTGACATGGGTGAGGATGCTCATGGCTGGCAGAGTCCAATGAAAAAGAGCAAGATCTGGTAGAAAGAAAGTGTTTTTATTAACCAAAACTAGAAATGGGGAAGTGGCCGATTTCCTACCCAAAGCAACCACTTCGATTTCTGGTGGGAAGGCAAGAGTTTAAGAAGAGAAAATTTGATGAGGAAGGCACCAATAAATGTGCTGAGTACAATGTCTGTGTGTCTTTTTCCCGTGGCTATCTTGGGTCCCAGCCCACCTGGACTGCAGGCTGGCATTGTCTCAGATATGGCTGGGTTGTGACTTTGAAGTAGTCTCCAGAATTTTGCAGCTGGGTCCCCAGGATTGATCTGTCTGTCTCAAGATTAGCCCCTGGAATTTCTAAGAAGGCATGTAAATAGATACTAGAATACAATTAAATAAATGTGAAGGGAGTATACATGGTGAGAAAGGCAGGGATGTGCAGTCTCTTTTAAGGATAAGGGAAAAGACTTCTGCAGTTTCAAGGTTTTACTTGAAAATCAATAGAAAGGGAAAAAAAGGTTTAATAATGTATTTTGAAGTTAAGCTGCCTGATAACAGAACTGTAAGCTCTGAGGAATGTTTTAATTAATCCATTTAAATATTTTAGAGTATAAACTATCTGGAGTCCAATGTAGGTTATAAAGAATTTTAAATGTTCTTTTTCTTTCCTCATAAGTTCAAGCATTTCATTTTAAATAAATATATTGGCACCATGTGCTCTCTGTAATACTAAATGATGTACTAGGCACTGATGGATTCCAGATGGAGTAAGGACATGAAATTAAGTAAGTCACAGTTTTTAATCTCAGGGAATGAAGATTTCATTGTTAAATACAGCTATGTAAACAAAAATAAAATATAATCACAGTAGAATTTCATAGTAACTAAAACAAAAAACAACAACAACAAAAAACCCACTACTTAAAAATCTGATGGGAGTAAAATTAAAGGTGTCTCTGTGCTTAGCGAATTTATAAAGCTTGAGAGAGAAAATGGAGTTCACAAGGTAGAAAATAGGGAATGAGCATTCTTACCTGGGTGATATAAGAAAAATGGGCTAGGGAGGAGCCAAGATGGCCGAATAGGAACAGCTCCGGTCTACAGCTCCCAGCGTGAGCGACGCAGAAGACGGGTGATTTCTGCATTTCCATCTGAGGTACCGGGTTCATCTCACTAGGGAGTGCCAGACAGTGGGCGCAGGCCAGTGGGTGCGCGCACCGTGCGCGAGCTGAAGCAGGGCGAGGCATTGCCTCACCTGGGAAGCACAAGGGGTCAGGGAGTTCCCTTTCCGAGTCAAAGAAAGGGGTGACGGACGCACCTGGAAAATCGGGTCACTCCCACCCGAATATTGCGCTTTTCAGACCGGCTTAAAAAACGGCGCACCACGAGACTATACCCCGCACCTGGCTCGGAGGGTCCTACGCCCACGAAGTCTCGCTGATTGCTAGCACAGCAGTCTGAGATCAAACTGCAAGGCGGCAGCGAGCCTGGAGGAGGGGCGCCCGCCATTGCCCAGGCTTGCTTAGGTAAACAAAGCAGCCTGGAAGCTCGAACTGGGTGGAGCCCACCACAGCTCAAGGAGGCCTGCCTGCCTCTGTAGGCTCCACCTCTGGGGGCAGGGCACAGACAAACAAAAAGAGAGCAGTAACCTCTGCAGACTTAAATGTCCCTGTCTGACAGCTTTGAAGAGAGCAGTGGTTCTCCCAGCACGCAGCTGGAGATCTGAGAACGGGCAGACTGCCTCCTCAAGTGGGTCCCTGACCCCTGACCCCCGAGCAGCCTAACTGGGAGGCACCCCCCAGCAGGGGCACACTGACAGCTCACACGGCAGGGTATTCCAACAGACCTGCAGCTGAGGGTCCTGTCTGTTAGAAGGAAAACTAACAAACAGAAAGGACATCCACACCGAAAACCCATCTGTACATCACCATCATCAAAGACCAAAAGTAGATAAAACCACAAAGATGGGGAAAAAACAGAACAGAAAAACTGGAAACTCTAAAACGCAGAGCACCTCTCCTCCTCCAAAGGAACGCAGTTCCTCACCAGCAACGGAACAAAGCTGGATGGAGAATGATTTTGACGAGCTGAGAGAAGAAGGCTTCAGACGATCAAATTACTCTGAGCTACGGGAGGCTATTCAAACCAAAGGCAAAGAAGTTGAAAACGTTGAAAAAAATTTAGACGAATGTATAACTAGAATAACCAATACAGAGAAGTGCTTAAAGGAGCTGATGGAGCTGAAAACCAAGGCTCGAGAACTACGTGAAGAATGCAGAAGCCTCAGGAGCCGATGCAATCAACTGGAAGAAAGGGTATCAGCAATGGAAGATGAAATGAATGAAATGAAGCGAGAAGGGAAGTTTAGAGAAAAAAGAATAAAAAGAAATGAGCAAAGCCTCCAAGAAATATGGGACTATGTGAAAAGACCAAATCTACGTCTGATTGGTGTACCTGAAAGTGATGTGGAGAATGGAACCAAGTTGGAAAACACTTTGCAGGATATTATCCAGGAGAACTTCCCCAATCTAGCAAGGCAGGCCAACGTTCAGATTCAGGAAATACAGAGAACGCCACAAAGATACTCCTCGAGAAGAGCAACTCCAAGACACGTAATTGTCAGATTCACCAAAGTTGAAATGAAGGAAAAAATGTTAAGGGCAGCCAGAGAGAAAGGTCGGGTTACCCTCAAAGGGAAGCCCATCAGACTAACAGCGGATCTCTCGGCAGAAACCCTACAAGCCAGAAGAGAGTGGGGGCCAATATTCAACATTCTTAAAGAAAAGAATTTTCAACCCAGAATTTCATATCCAGCCAAACTAAGCTTCAAAAGTGAAGGAGAAATAAAATACTTTACAGACAAGCAAATGCTGACCGATTTTGTCACCACCAGGCCTGCCCTAAAAGAGCTCCTGAAGGAAGCGCTAAACATGGAAAGGAACAACCGGTACCAGCCGCTGCAAAATCATGCCAAAATGTAAAGACCATCGAGACTAGGAAGAAACTGCATCAACTAACGAGCAAAATCACCAGCTAACATCATAATGACAGGATCAAATTCACACATAACAATATTAACTTTAAATGTAAATGGACTAAATTCTCCAATTAAAAGACACAGACTGGCAAGTTGGATAAAGAGTCAAGACCCATCAGTGTGCTGTATTCAGGAAACCCATCTCACGTGCAGAGACACACATAGGCTCAAAATAAAAGGATGGAGGAAGATCTACCAAGCAAATGGAAAACAAAAAAAGGCAGGGGTTGCAATCCTAGTCTCTGATAAAACAGACTTTAAACCAACAAAGATCAAAAGAGACAAAGAAGGCCATTACATAATGGTAAAGGGATCAATTGAACAAGAGGAGCTAACTATCCTAAATATATATGCACCCAATACAGGAGCACCCAGATTCATAAAGCAAGTCCTGAGTGACCTACAAAGAGACTTAGACTCCCACACATTAATAATGGGAGACTTTAACACCCCACTGTCAACATTAGACAGATCAACGAGACAGAAAGTCAACAAGGATACCCAGGAATTGAACTCAGCTCTGCACCAAGCAGACCTAATAGACATCTACAGAACTCTCCACCCCAAATCAACAGAATATACATTTTTTTCAGCACCACACCACACCTATTCCAAAATTGACCACATACTTGGAAGTAAAGCTCTCCTCAGCAAATGTAAAAAAACAGAAATTATAACAAACTATCTCTCAGACCACAGTGCAATCAAACTAGAACTCAGGATTAAGAATCTCACTCAAAGCCGCTCAACTACATGGAAACTGAACAACCTGCTCCTGAATGACTACTGGGTACATAACGAAATGAAGGCAGAAATAAAGATGTTCTTTGAAACCAACGAGAACAAAGACACAACATACCAGAATCTCTGGGATGCATTCAAAGCAGTGTGTAGAGGGAAATTTATAGCACTAAATGCCCACAAGAGAAAGCAGGAAAGATCCAAAATTGACACCCTAACATCACAATTAAAAGAACTAGAAAAGCAAGAGCAAACACATTCAAAAGCTAGCAGAAGGCAAGAAATAACTAAAATCCAAGCAGAACTGAAGGAAATAGAGACACAAAAAACCCTTCAAAAAATCAATGAATCCAGGAGCTGGTTTTTTGAAAGGATCAACAAAATTGATAGACCGCTAGCAAGACTAATAAAGAAAAAAAGAGAGAAGAATCAAATAGACACAATAAAAAATGATAAAGGGGATATCACCACCGATCCCACAGAAATACAAACTACCATCAGAGAATACTACAAACACCTCTACGCAAATAAACTAGAAAATCTAGAAGAAATGGATACATTCCTCGACACATACACTCTCCCAAGACTAAACCAGGAAGAAGTTGAATCTCTGAATAGACCAATAACAGGAGCTGAAATTGTGGCAATAATCAATAGTTTACCAACCAAAAAGAGTCCAGGACCAGATGGATTCACAGCCGAATTCTACCAGAGGTACAAGGAGGAACTGGTGCCATTCCTTCTGAAACTATTCCAATCAATAGAAAAAGAGGGAATCCTCCCTAACTCATTTTATGAGGCCAGCATCATTCTGATACCAAAGCCGGGCAGAGACACAACCAAAAAAAGAGAATTTTAGACCAATATCCTTGATGAACATTGATGCAAAAATCCTCAATAAAATACTGGCAAACCGAATCCAGCAGCACATCAAAAAGCTTATCCACCATGATCAAGTGGGCTTCATCCCTGGGATGCAAGGCTGGTTCAAGATACGCAAATCAATAAATGTAATCCAGCATATAAACAGAGCCAAAGACAAAAACCACATGATTATCTCAATAGATGCAGAAAAAGCCTTTGACAAAGTTCAACAACCCTTCATGCTAAAAACTCTCAATAAATTAGGTATTGATGGGACGTATTTCAAAATAATAAGAGCTATCTATGACAAACCCACAGCCAATATCATACTGAATGGGCAAAAACTGGAAGCATTCCCTTTGAAAACTGGCACAAGACAGGGATGCCCTCTCTCACCGCTCCTATTCAACATAGTGTTGGAAGTTCTGGCCAGGGCAATCAGGCAGGAGAAGGAAATAAAGGGTATTCAATTAGGAAAAGAGGAAGTCAAATTGTCCCTGTTTGCAGATGACATGATTGTTTATCTAGAAAACCCCATCGTCCCAGCCCAAAATCTCCTTAAGCTGATAAGCAACTTCAGCAAAGTCTCAGGATACAAAATCAATGTACAAAAATCACAAGGATTCCTATACACCAACAACAGACAAGCAGAGAGCCAAATCATGAGTGAACTCCCATTCACAATTGCTTCAAAGAGAATAAAATACCTAGGAATCCAACTTACAAGGGATGTGAAGGACCTCTTCAAGGAGAACTACAAACCACTGCTCAAGGAAATAAAAGAGGATACAAACAAATGGAACAACATTCCATGCTCATGGGTAGGAAGAATCAATATCGTGAAAATGGCCATACTGCCCAAGGTAATTTACAGATTCAATGCCATCCCCATCAAGCTACCAATGACTTTCTTCACAGAATTGGAAAAAACTACCTTAAAGTTCATATGGACCCAAAAAAGAGCCCGCATCACCAAGTCAATCCTAAGCCAAAAGAACAAAGCTGGAGGCATCACGCTACCTGACTTCAAACTATACTACAAGGCTACAGTAACCAAAACAGCATGGTACTGGTACCAAAACAGAGATATAGATCAATGGAACAGAACAGAGCCCTCAGAAATAACGCCACTTACCTACAACTATATGATCTTTGACAAACCTGAGAAAAATAAGCAATGGGGAAAGGATTCCCTATTTAATAAATGGTGCTGGGAAAACTGGCTAGCCATATGTAGAAAGCTGAAACTGGATCCCTTCCTTACACCTTATACAAAAATCAATTCAAGATGGATTAAAGATTTAAATGTTAGACCTAAAACCATAAAAACCCTAGAAGAAAACCTAGGCACTACCATTCAGGACATAGGCGTGGGCAAGGACTTCATGTCCAAAACACCAAAAGCAATGGCAACAAAAGCCAAAATTGACAAATGGGATCTAATTAAACTAAGGAGCTTCTGCACAGCAAAAGAAACTAACATCAGAGTGAACAGGCAACCTACAACGTGGGAGAAAATTTTCACAACCTACTCATCTGACAAAGGGCTAATATCCAGAATCTACAATGAACTCAAACAAATTTACAAGAAAAAAACAAACAACCCCATCAAAAAGTGGGCAAAGGACATGAACAGACACTTCTCAAAAGAAGACATTTATGCAGCCAAAAAACACATGAAAAAATGCTCACCATCACTGGCCATCAGAGAAATGCAAATCAAAACCACTATGAGATATCATCTCACACCAGTTAGAATGGCAATCATTAAAAAGTCAGGAAACAACAGGTGCTGGAGAGGATGTGGAGAAATATGAACACTTTTACACTGTTGGTGGGACTGTAAACTAGTTCAACCATTGTGGAAGTCAGTGTGGCGATTCCTCAGGGATCTAGAACTAGAAATACCATTTGACCCAGCCATCCCATTACTGGGTATATACCCAAATGACTATAAATCATGCTGCTATAAAGACACATGCACACGTATGTTTATTGCGGCATTATTCACAATAGCAAAGACTTGGAACCAACCCAAATGTCCAACAATGATAGACTGGATTAAGAAAATGTGGCACATATACACCATGGAATATTATGCAGCCATAAAAAATGATGAGTTCATGTCCTTTGTAGGGACATGGATGCAACTGGAAACCATCATTCTCAGTAAACTATCGCAAGAACAAAAAACCAAACACCGCATATTCTCACTCATAGGTGGGAATTGAACAATGAGATCACATGGACACAGGAAGGGGAATATCACACTCTGGGGACTGTGGTGGGGAGGGGGGAGGGGGGAGGGATAGCATTGGGAGATATACCTAATGCTAGATGACGAGTTAGTGGGTGCAGCGCACCAGCATGGCACATGTATACATATGTAACTAACCTGCACAGTGTGCACATGTACCCTAAAACTTAAAGTATAATAAAAAATTAAGAAAAAAATAAATAAATAAATAAATAAAAAAGAAATAAATACACAAATTGAGATGGGTTGTAATTGTAAAATATACACTAGAATTCAAAGACAATGTAAGTAAAATATCTCAGTAATGTTTATATTGGGTACATCTTGAAATGATAATATTTTGGATATATTGAGTTAAATACAAAATGTAATTAAGATTTAGTCTGTTTCTTATTTTTAAAATGTGACAAGAGTACTTAAAATGATATGTGGCTCGAAAAAAAAAAAAAAAAGAAAGAAAAATGGGCTAAAGCATATGTGGCTGGACCAAACTTTTCCAGGGAAGTTGATGAAATTGGGCTGGAAATGTGGCTTGAACTAGGTCATTATGGCCTTATACACAGTTCTGAGTAAAGGAGAAATAAAGTCCTGTAAACCATCATTAAACAGTAAATGTTCACTGCCAAGTGATATCAGCACTAGAGATACCGGAAATTCATAGCCCTAATGAATAGCAGAATATATTTTCAAAATGATAGTTATTTCAAGACTTTTGAATCTTATCGAATATGTTATTCCTCAGACATTTTGGAGAAGGAGAGATACATACTTTGAATAAAAATCTCAGTGGCTAAGACAGTATAAAACCACTAATCTAATTAAGTAACAGTTCACAGAAGAAGACATCAAGCTTATACTCATACCACTAATTAGGAGGAAGCCCTGTTCTCCTGTTTCCTCATGGTAACTCATTAATAAAGAGCTAATCAAAGAAATGTCTCAGTGCAATTTTGAAATGATACAGACTAGTTGAGAGGGGTATTTTAGGGAAGTGAGAATAGAGAGAAGAATCAAGGGGTAATAGTAAATAAAACCATCCTTTAAAAACAAATTAAAAAATCAAAACCTGCTATAATGAATGTAGTTCCTAAAACTTTTTTTGGCATTATGAAACATGATTATATGCAGAAATATAAAATAAGACATTGCCTTAGATGAAGGTGAAAATCCTCCAAAACAATAAAATGTGGTTTTGTTTTTTAATAAATAAAAAATGAAAATATGGCTCTGTCTGGAAAGAGGTTTGTTTAAATTTTAGAATAACTTTAAATTATGGAAAAAATTTAAAGATAGTACAGGAAGTCCCCTAGCTCTTTCACATAGATTCTTTTAAGATTGACATCTCACATATCCATGGTACCTTTATCAAAATGAAAAATTAACTTTACCACAATGCTTTATACTACAAACTATTTTGATTTCCTGTTTTTCCACTAATGAGCTTTGTCCTGGATGTAATCTAGGAGACTATGTGGCTTCTGGTTATGGTGTCTCCTTAGTCTGCTCTGATCTGTAACAGTTTCTTGGTCCCTTGTTTTTTATAACCTTTCACTTTTTAAAAGTATTGGCCATGCATTTTGTAGGATGTCCCTCAATTTTTGGTTTGCTGATGTTTTCTGATTTTTAGACTGGGACAATGAGTTTGGATGAAGAACAGAACAGAGGTAAAGGGCCCTGTCATCACATCACATGAGAAAGTCCATGTTATCAACATGACATCACTGGTGGTGCTAGCCATGATCACTGGGTAAGGTGGTGTCCGCCAGGTTTCACCAGAATAAAGTTACCACTTTTCCCTTTCCTTACTTGGCTTGCTAGAAGAGAGTCACTAAGTCCAGTCTAAACCCAAAGGGGAGGGGATTACTCTTCACTTGCTCGAGAGAGGAGTATCAAAGGGTATGTGGTCACAAGTTGACACCACTAGAGTAATTAACAAATATATTGGAGAAAATAATTTATTTAGATCTACCTAACCATTATGTTTCTTTTTATAGTTTCATGGTTCAATGGAACTTTACTGAAGCAATTATTGCTGTGGTGTTCTAAGGATGAATTTTTATTTCACTCATTCCCTTTTACATTTATTTGAAATCCTTTCATAAGGAAGATTTGTTCCTTCTTTCACATTTACTTATTCTATCATTTATATCACCATAGACTCAATGTATTTATTTTATTCTTTGGGCTATAAACCAATACTATCATTATTTATTTTTTGCACATTGTTTTATCTTTGGTCAATGGAACCTACTTTAGGGTGGCTCCTGGTTCCTTTTGCAGCATTATGTATATATATACACACAGAATATACTACATGGATATCATATATATACTATATACTACGTGTGTGTGTGTGTGTGTGTGTGTGTGTGTGTGTGTGTGTGTGTGTCCTTGCTTTCTGACAATACAAGTTACTCCAGGCTTATCTTGGTATTTTTCCTGCACTGGCTCTAAAATTTATCCAGAGAGTTCTGGTTTCATTTATTAGAGAATGATACTTGGTAAGTATGGTTATAGTCCTAGTTGTGCTCATTGCTACCTGGGTGTTACTGCTTTTAGAACCTTTCAGCAGACAAAGCTAGGAAATATACATATGTATACTGACCCATGTATACACTATAACAATTTGTATTTACCTGTATATATTTTTGTATCTCTCTCTATATATATAGAAGATATATATGTAGAGGAAATACATCACACAGATATTTGGAGAAGACTATTTCAGGTAATGGAAGAACAGGTCCTGTGCTCTCAGATGAGAGCCTGTTTCACGTTTTCAAAGAACAGCAAGAAGATTGAGGTACATGGAGTTCAGTTAAAAAATAAATAAATAAACAGGAAGAGTGATAGGAGATAAATATTGAGAGATATAAAAAAGAGAAATCTCAGATCAGATCATTTATGTCCTAATAGCTTTTTAAAGTAATTTGGCTTTTACTGTGAGAGACACTCAAATACATTGGAGGCATTTCAACAGATGGGTGACATGATGTGAGTTATTTCTTTTAAATGAACCTCACCATCTGCCATGTTGAGAAGAGAGAGTAGGGGTACAGGAGGCTGTTACTAAGATTACTGCCTAGTAATCCACATAAGAAATGGTGGATCCTTGACTGGAAAGGCCAAGAATAACCAATGACTGAGGCAAAACTAGATAGAATGGATAGAGAACTAAAAAGTTTTGGAGTTGTCAATACAGAATAAGAACATGATGTGGAAGGATTTGAAGGGGAGAAATAAGAACAAAATAACATAAGGAATATAAACCCAGAAGTCAGCATGAAAACTCAATGCTTGCACATAGATAAGTTGTGAAAAGGAAGAACTGAGAGGCAAAAACTAGGGCAAATTTTGCTATATAGAAGACTAAAATTAGGTAGGAAAAACTTCAGCATGACTACCATTTCAGAAAACCTGCAAACTTTAATTAAAATTGATGGACATTCTTGCCCACTAACATGGCTGCAGTCAGACCCATCTGTCAGGGTGGTGTGACTGCCATCAGGAAGAATTATGCCAGATTCACGGGCCATGGGTGCCAATCCAAAATAGTTTTGAAGATTGGTTTGATGAGGTAGAAATATACCAGAAATAGTACAGCTGAACCTGAAACATTCCACAGTGAGTTTTGTCAAACTTTACAATTCTAAGAAAAATTTTAAACCATTTAGATTCTGAACTGTTAAAAATCTTCCAGGACCTGTAGGCATGGCTAAAAAATCTTAGCTGTTTCCACTAAAAAAAAAATTCATTTCAAGAAATACTAATTTTTCACATCATTATATAATGTGGAATACACAAATATTTCTATTTTATATTTCTTTTCTAATTTTTCTCTGTATAGTTTCTACATTATCCAAGCCTTCTGGCTTTCACCAGGTGGAAATAAGGAAGTCAAGAATCTCTGTCTCTTTCCTACCACGAAGTGTATTGTTTCCTATTAATTCAGAATCAATTAATATTTTGTTTATAGAATTCTCTAATGACAATTAAAAGCTAGTTGTAGGCATTATACAGTGTTTTTGGCCAATTTGATGGTTTAAGATAAGTGGGCTGGTTCTGGTTATATAATATATTATCATGTTATGTAAACCATATTTCTATCCCTATTACTTTTCTAGCATATTTGGAAAAAATGGAATGCCTCCTGTTCCTTCCTGAATTACCTACTTGGTAGCTGCATCCCCTGGCCTTATCTTCTGTTATTACACTTTTCTTGAGCCATTTTTCAAACCACTGCTGTTACCGCCAATGTTTTCCTGTTATGATGTTGCTGAAAATACTCAGAACTCAAAGCCAGAATTAATTCCCTTTTCTTAAATTCATGTTTTAATTCCCCTATGCATTGTGAACAGGAAGATATATATACACAGTAGTTTTTTACTGAAGATCTGAGATTAAATGGATGGCTAAAAGTGTAGGAGATAACACTTAAAACTGAATGTTAAGAGCTCACAGGGAGGGGAGGGAGAGCATTAGGACAAATACCTAATGCATGCGGTGCTTAAAACCTAGATGATGGGCTGATAGGTGCAGCAAACCACCATGGTACATGTATACTTATGTAACAAACCTGCACATTCTGCATGCACATGTATCCCGGAAACTTAAAGTAATTTTTTTTTTTTTTAAAAAAAAGGAGAAATGGGGGAAGAAAAATAGAGGAGAGAGAGAGAAGTTATCCATCTCTCCCCCAATGTGGTTATCATTTTGCACAGATTCCTGTGGGTATAACCCAGTTTCTAGTCTTGTCTTGCTTCTCTTTCTCCAAGTTGGCCTGCCTGTTTTCATCCAGCACTACTTGGGTGACCACTTAGGTCTTCCATCAGGGAAATCTACGAGATATGAGAGGCCCTCAGCAGAGAACTTACTATATTTGACCTTTCCAATTAGAAATTAATATCATGACAATGTCCAAGTTGGGCTTTTACTAGTCATGTCCAGCGGAACAGGCCAAGTTGTAATCTGACATCTCAGGTCTGTTATCCTTAATGATTTTTCCCATTGGAAATAAAAAGATGACTTCTTCATTGCTTCTGTAATACTATTTACTTTGGTGAGTTATTTTTGGAACATACACACACCCACACAACACAAAGGACTCAAGGAGAAATAAAAATTTCTTAGAGGCAATACAGTCTAAATTCATATTGAAGAGGCAAAGTTGCATGTTTTTTTTCTACATGCAAATACACTCCCCCCAAAATTTTATTTTACATTATTTTTTAGAGAAGTTTCCAGATAAATTTATTGCAAAGATATGCTGAATTATAGTACCATTGACTACTAGTGGCAACCTTTATTCACATAAAGATACAGCCCAAATTTGAAATTTAAGGTTTGTTTAACTTGGGCCAGGTCAAATTTGGGGTTAGAGTGTTTGGTCTCTCAATTATTTGTAAAAAGGTGAAATGGCAGAAATAGTTATAACCTCAAGTAATATGAAATTTGCAGTGTTTGTGTAGGGTGGGATGGAGATGCCTCTTGCATTATCAACTTTGTTTCAGAGTACTTAATATAGAAATATCTGGCTGACTATTCAAGGTAGTTCTACAAGGTGCATTTAGAGATACTTATCAGCTGTTACTTATATTCTTAGACAATGAACTTCATGTTCTGTCACATTTTTATCATCTAACTCGGTAAATTTCATCAGTGGAATATGAAATATATGCCCTTTTTTCATGAATACTTTCATGAGATAATTTATCAAAAAACAAGACATCACAGATTAATAGAAAAATTTTATCTAACAACATTTGACTATTTTACTGAATATTTTCCCACTCTTCTATTTATTTTAAGAAAAAAAGAAATTTTGAAGTCTTTTAGTGCAGTATTTCAGAAACAGTTAATATGTGTCTTTATGATGGCATTGCAATTATTTGGATAATACAGATGATTTTGTATTAATCTCATTAAAAACACATCAATTTGGGATTTTTCAAAGAATTGTGCTTAAGTATAGTACTATCCATATGTATGGTCATAGAAAATATATGTATTATTGTGTTGTGAATATATATTCACAGCATATGTATGCACATATCCAAATACGTGTATCTACACACACAAACACATAGGTGTATGGAAGCTTATCACACCCTATGTTTTTATGTTTTTCTCTCTGACTGCTTTCCCTTTCAATAATATTTCTTGACAGTATAGACACATTAGTTCATATTGATCTCATACTTTTAATTGCCACATAATATTTAATTGTATGAATATATGTTTGGTTAGCCTTTCCCTTATCAAAAACATTAGGTACTTGCACATTTCTCACTGTTCTATTTTCTTATGTCTCATTTTGTGCTGTTTCCCTAGAAATGAAATTGATGAATTAAATGAGCATATAATATTTAAAAAATATATTCCAGATTACCCTGAATGCTTGTTCTAAATTTAAAGCTCTATCAGTTGTTTCTCAGTATCTTCACTGATCTTTAGTATTATCAGACTTTTAGAGTTTTTTCAATCTATACGAAAATGATACCTGATGCATTGATTTTATTCCACCGAAGTAGTTATCTTTGGCTTCTTTTTGTTTATTAGACATTTATGTTTAATATTTTGTGAATTTGTTGGTCTTTGCTATATTTTCTGTTGGATCTTTTTGTCTTTTTTATTAATATGTATGAATTATGGATAGTTTGATATTTGTTTTATGATACAAATGTATTCTCTGATTTTGCTGGCTGTCTTAAATTTGGGTTATTTTATACAAGTGTTGACTATGGATGTATTCAAATGTATAAAATCATTCTTGACTTTGTTTTTTAGATCTTGTTTAAGAAAACCTCTACTATTCTGATGGTGTAATTTTTTTAATGAAAAGTCCCTCTTTATCTCACTGATTGTAAATAATTTTGCAAGCTAATAAGTGGTTGTTACAGAATTCTTACACAATCTAATGTGTTGTAAAAGACCATTATTAACACTTTCAAGAACATATACTCTGGTGGATAAGTGAAGACCTGTAAGACCAATTTAGAGGATACTGAAATGTGCAAATGAGAGATGATGATGGTTTTAATAAGCTGGTGATGGTATAAACATTGAAAATGATCTAGTCTTTGAAATATTTTAAAAGCAGATATGAAAATATTTACTGATAGATTTAATGTGAACTGTGGGAGAAATATTAAGTGTTAAGAATATAACCCAAAAACTTATTTTTTATGTTTACCTTTCCTATAATCCTGAAAGTCAGTTTCAGAAAAGGAAAATTGTCAGAGGAGCCAGGTGTGAGAAGGATAGAGTGTGGTAAAGGGAATATAGTCTAGACAAACTTAATTTTGAAAGTGTTTATTAGGCCTTTGAATGAAGATGTTGAATATACTGCTGGAAAACTGAGTATGTGGGCAAATTAGGGATGTGTGGTTCAAACACCTTAGAGATTCTATGGACGCAGATCTCAAGATTGTAGCATTCACTTATACTGGTGGTTCTATAAATTGGTATTTTTTAAAATATGTAATACTCAAGTGACAATGCTAATGATTTCGATGAAGCAATTCAAAAATTTATCATAACAAATTATTTAAAACAATTTAAAAAATAAGGTGCAGGCACACACCTTTCGCTTGTATTATTACCTATCTTATTAAGTCATGCACCAATAACATTAAGAGAAAGTAAATAAAGCTGGCCAAATGAAGAGTGTTATACAAGTTAATTGCCAGTGAGTGTTATACAAGTTATTGCCAATGAGTAATCAGCATATAGATAACCACCTGCTCAAATATAATCTATTGGCCAATCTCTCTTTATAGCACCAGCATCATCCCCTTTTTATTTTGATCATCTTATCAGCATACATGTGTGCTGTACTATCTCTCATACATACATATGTGTATATATGTGTATATATATATATACACACGTATGTGTATATATACGTATATACACATACATGTGTGTGTATATATATACATATATATATTTGGTTTTCTTTTTTTGAGATGGAGTCTCACTGTATCTCTCAGGCTGGAGTGCACTGGCACAATCTCAGCTCACTGTAGCCTCCGCCTCCTGGGTTCAAGTGATTATCTTGCCTCAGCCTCCCGAGTAGCTGGGATTACAGACACGCGCCACCCTGCCTGGCTAATTTTTCTATATTTAGTAGACACTGGGTTTTACCATGTTGGCCAGGATGGTGTTGATCTCCTGACCTAGTAATCCACCCACTTCAGCCTCCCAATGTGCTGAGATTACAGGCATGAGCCACCATGCCTGACCCTATCTTTCATATTTTAAAAATCTTTTTACCCCATATCATCCTTCAGCTACCATCCTATTTCTATGCTCTCCTTTATGGCAAACCTCTTTGAAAGAGCTCTTTGTTCCCGTTGTCTTTTCCCTTTCTCCCCGAGACAGCCCTTGGATGTAATCATGAGTCATGTGAAGTGACACTGCAGCAATACTGACAGTCCTTTAAATTGTGCATATAGATATTTACTTTTTCCATAAGATTCTTTATTCTTATCATCTTGATTAATGTTTTTATCTGCAGTGAATTTGTTAGCAAGTTAATGTACTCTTGTCAATAAAATGGAAGATCACATGAACTTTTCCCTCCCCATTAATTGTTTCCCATCATTACAGACGTTGGGTAAAATTAGAAGTATTTATACTATTTAAATAATGCCTAAACTATTATTTTTAAGTGTTACAGATAAACTGCTTATAGTCCACAACTGTTATGATTATCTTAATGAATGAATCATGGGCTCTGAAACATGGGAATAACTTATAATTGAGAAATAATATTGATCATACCACTGCACTCCAGCCTGGGTGACAGAGCAAGATTCCATCTCAAAAAAAATTATAATATTAATGTTCAAGGAGCTCAAATTCTATTGGCAGAATTCAGGATAGAAATCCTCACTAGAGATAAAAGTTTTTGAGTAATCATCATATGAATAGTCCATTGTTCAAAGATTGTTTGTTGACTTGTCTCTCCTTGTATATTGGTTGGAAATCAATCCCTTGCATACATCAGTCTCTCTCTGAGACTTTTCTAGTCCGTTGGGAAAAAATGTGAATTCCTCTATTAATAACACATTGTTTAAATGCAAACAGTTTTGATATTTCCTGATAAATGGAGGAACAAATAAAGAAACGGTAGGTTATAAAATTACTATTGTTATATTATCATCTATATATTAATAGTTTTTCTTTGTTTATATATGTGGACCTTTGAAATCATGTAACTCTTGTTTTCATATAGGTGTGCTGAAGCCCTATCCCCAAGATGACTATATTTGGAGACAGGATTTTTGGAGGTAATTAAGGTCCTAATAGTAGGGTCCTGGTTCTATAGAATTGGTAGCCTTATAAGAAGAAGAGAAAGAGCAATATTTCTCTCTCCATGTGCATGAACTGAGGAAAGGCCATGTGAGCCACACAGTGAGGAGAATGGCACTCTGCAAGCCAGAAAGTGAGCCCTCACCAGAATCCAGGCATCCTGGAACCCTGATCTTTAACTTCTAGCCATTGGAACCAACAGAAAATAAATTTCTGTTGTTTAAACCACATACTCGGCTGGGAGCAGTGGCTCACACTTGTAATCCCAGCACTTTGGGAGGATGAGGTGGGCAGATCACTTGAGGACAGGAGTTCGAGACCAGCCTGGTCAACAGGCGAATCCCATCTCTACTAAAAACACAAAAATTAGCCGAGTGTGGAGGTGCATACCTGTAGTCCTAGCTACTCGGGGGGCTGAGGCTGGAGAATCACTTGAGCCCGGGAGGCTGCAGTTGCAGTGAGCCAAGATCATGCCACGATACTCCAGCCTGGGTGACAGAGCGAGACTCTGTCTAGAAAACAAAACCAAACCAAACACCTACTCTATGGTATTTTCTATGTCAACATAAGACAAGGTTTGAAAATGGGACCTAACTTTATTTTTTTCCAAATTGATGAACCATCATATCAGTATTAATTATTGATTTGTTTGGCTCTTTTTTTTTCTTTTACAAAATTGCATCACATACTAAACAATATTTATTATACTGTTTTAACTTTAAAATGAGCTTGCTATTTAGGCAAGTTCTTTTTGGGGTTTTGATTGAATTTATTTATAATGATGTGAGAATAATTGAAATTTTTATAATATATAGATTCTTCCCATGTGTGGATCTTCTATATCTCTCTATCAGTTTACTAAACATCTTTCAAATATTTTGTTATATTTATTCCACAAAATAGATAACTTAGGGAGCTATTATGAATAGAATCTGTCTTTTTTTCTAGAATCTCACTCTGTCACTTGGGCGAGTCTTGCTCTGTCATCCAGGCTGGAGTGTAGTGGTGCAATCTTGGCTCACTGCAAGCTACACCTCCCAGGTTCAAGCAATTCTCCTGCCTCAGCCTCCCATGTAGCTGGGACTACAGGTGCATGCCACTATGCCCTGCTAATTTTTGTATTTTTAGTAGAGACGGGGTTTCACCATGTTAGCTAGGCTGGTCTCAAACTCCTGGCCTTAATTTATCTGCCTGCCTTGGCTGGCTCGGATTACAGGCCTGAGCCACAGTGCCCAGCCTTATAGTGATTTTAATTTAGTATATACTATGTATCCATATTTATCCTTGTTTCCTCTCCATCATTATGTTTCTATATAGAAAGAACCTGTTTTAACTTTGAATGTTCAGTATCAGGTATTAATATAATTATTTTAACTTTGATTTTATTGCATTTATCCTGGTATATTTTTATGTATTTTTAATATTTAATACTTTGTTCTTGTAAATAGCAAATACATGGGTTGTCTTCATTTTTTCATTAGGAATATTTCATCTTTTGGTTTAGAAATTCAAAGCATTCAAGTTTATTAAGGTAAATAATACATTTTTAACGTTACCTTCATTGTATTTTTTCTCAAGTGATGTGTTAAATTTAAATGATAAATTTGTCTTTCTAGAAATATGTTTTGTTCTGGGTTATTATGGAATTTCCCATTATAGTATCGTTCTTCAAATAAATTTATAACTATTACTCTTACTCAAATTTTAGTTATAATTATCCACCATAAACATTTCAAACTAATAACCCACCATGTATTTCTATGAAGTCTCCTTTCTTCTGTCTTTAATGTCTGGTCTCATTTTTCATTGAAATGTAGCATGTACCCAAATATTTTCATCTGCTAGGACATAAAGATTAAATACCCTCTGACTCCTTGAATGAAAATAATATATAGCGCAACTCACACGTTACCATTTTGGACCAAGGTAATGACTAGCCACATACAAAAAGTAAACAATACGAAATAAAACAAGCAGGAAATTACTAATCAATAGGCATAAAGTTTCTGTCAAGCAAGATAAATAAGCTCTAGATATCTGCTGTACAACATGGTATCTGTAGTCAACAATAATGTGATGTATACTTAAAAATTTGTTAAGAGGGTAGATCAGTATTTTTACTACAATTAAATTTAAAATATGAAATGAAATAAAACAATAAAAATTAACAGGAATATGCAAAGATAAAACAGCAATATCGATTTCCTTAAAAATTATGATTTTTGTATTGCGTTGTAACCTTGCTTGACTAATTTTTTTTGCCAGTTTTGATGGATCCATTGCATTCTCTTAAAATGTAGTAGAAGCTTATATTTTCCTAAGTTTTAAAATACATAAGGTTAGAAATGTTTTCTTTAAAAATTTTTAGAAACAAAGGAATGAAACTCTAAATTCAACTCTACTAACCAATTCATACCATCTTATTACACCCAAATTCTTTCTTTTCTATTTCACCTAAGCCTGAGAATTATTGACAGAGACTTCTTAGTAGTTCAAGTAACTTAACTAACCAAATCATTTAGAACACAAATTAATTATTTAAATGTACTGGAAATAACTTGGCTGTTTTCTTAGCATGATACACTGTTGTAACATGCCATATGGATCAGACTTCTTAACATTAGCTTGACATATAAACAGGGAAGATACTGTCTATATAAAGTAGACACAGTTTTTGATTTCGATATACAAAATGTCATCATATTTTAAATGTGTCCTTGTATTTACCATGACATGTTCATTTAATACTGTAAGATGCAACAGTATTTTGTATACTGTATCAGATTTTAAAAATGCTAGGAATTAAAGTATAGCAATGCTTTCTGTTTTTACAATTTTTATTTTATCAATTTTGAAAGATAACTTTTAGACTATGCATAATTTTAATGTCTATTATTATTGTTAATACATACAATGGAAGATAATAGCAATTGGTTATCCTTTGAATGCTGTTTAAATTTCGAGCTGGTAACATCTGTTATTCCCCCAAAATACTTTTCATGCCATTATGAGGGTTAGTTTTTAATACAAATTTTCTAAAGTAATCTATAAAAAAATGACAAAACCATTGTTGCTGGTTTTTAAACTGGCTTTGCAAGTCAGTGGAAGTATTCTACTTTGTACTGTTGCTTTGGGAATGTTAAATGGTCTGATGATTCCATCTCCCTATCAATATTGATAAAAATTTGGTTCCTAAAAGTTATTCTTCTCCAGAATTTCCTCCAGAGCACGGATATTTATTCTGAAAAAAAAAATGACAGTAAAGCTTTTATTATTTGTATATGAACAAGCAATGACAACTCATTCAAGATTGCCACTAGGCCAACTTATATTTTAAGTTGCAATCAATTTTGAGTCAGATTCAGATTTTAGATATGTGTGATGGTTGTGTGTCAATTTGGCTAGGATGTGGTGCCCAGTTGTTTGGTCAAACGCTAGTCTAGATTTTGCTGTAATGGTATTTTGTAGATATGACTAACATTTATAATCAGTTGACTTTAAGTTAAAAAGATTACCTCCATAATGGGAGTAGGCCTCCTCTAATTATTTGAAGAGTTTCAAAGCAAAAACTGAGGTTTCCCAGAGAAGACAGAATGCTGCTGCAAAACGGCAATGTAGAAATACTGCCCACATTTCCAGTCTGCTCACCAGCCCTATAGGTTTATGACTCAGGACTACAACATCAACTTTTTACCTGAATTTTCAGCCTGCCATATAGATTTCAAACTTGCCAGTTCCCATAATTGCATGATCTCATTCCCTAAAATAAATCTGGATGTGTGTGTGTGTGTATGTGTGTGTGTGTACGTGTGTGTGAGTGTTTATGTATGTGTGTGTGTAATTTCCATCCTGGTTGTTATTAAGTACAATATTGATTGCAAATTTATGACAGGATTTAGGTCCATGGAAAAAGCCTTATAAATTGCATTTTCATGTAATCACGATGATAGAATAACACTGCAAAAATTTATAAGATGGTAATTTCTGCAGCAAAACAACTTAAAGAACTTCACGTATCTTGCTAGTAGTTATACGTTCTAACCATGTGATAATTTTATTTTATAATTGGTATTTTGTTGGCTCTGGACACAATGAATTGCTGTAAGATTTTACCTGCAAAGTTTCAGTTTCTGGGAACGTCTCACATAGGTTCAATGTTAAATGTTAGATATTCTCTAACCTGAGCAGGCATTTGAGGTTGGAGTCTCTATTCTGTCACTACTGCTACTATCCACTGGGCCCAACAATGCATCTGCTAAGGCTGCTGTAGATGCTTCCAAGCTTGCAGACTTACAAGATGCTAATTTGCCATTCTGGTCTCTTGTTTCCTTAATGTGCTGAAGCCTTGAAGCCATTTTTGGTTTGTCAAGAAGTATACAAAATATTTCTTTTCCTCACTTGAGTTAACACTTTGATACCTGGAAAAACATGTAGTACTCCTTGTACCCTCTTTTCTCACAGTTTCTAGTAGAAATGTCCCATTTAGCTTAGCCAGCAGCTCACTCTTACCATAAGGCTCAGAGAAGAAAGGATACATCTGAGACAAGTGTCATCATGCTGTTTTCTGTTCTGCATTCTCCCCCCATTCCTTCTTTTTAAATGAAATTCTGGGTTTTAATATAAACACATTCAGGTTATCCTACTATCTGTATATAATATAGTTTTAGGGTATGTTAATTTCTGAAGTACATGTATTTTAAGAAAATATATTTAATAATTTCCAAATAAGTGCTTTTACTTTGAAGTATGTATGAAATACAGAAATTCATCATATATTATATAATGCTATTTGAAAGATATAAGATAACAACTTTATATAAATTAAAATCTGCTGATCATTGGAATTATCAAGAGGTAAAGAAGAAATTGGCAAGACTTTAAAAAATTTTTTGTTTGTCCAATGTAATCTAAAATGGCATAGATATTACAGAACTATCCACACTATAGTAGTCATGCAAAACTAGAATGTTATAAATGGACCACAAATATTGACATATTCCTGGAAAAAAATTCAAAAAACATCAGCTATAAGTGGAAGAGAACTAAAGCTAGAAAAATCACAGCTCAAGGCATTTACAGTAAGAGACTACTGGAACATTAGGACCATTCCAGAAATTCCTAAACATTGAAGCAGCAGATAAATGAAGCAGGAAATGCTTAGGATCACAAATAGAAGGTGGCATGGATATGGGAGTTCCTCTGCTGCCATGGCTCCTCCCACCTACCTTCTTGTTGAGCTGTGGGCAGTAATATTTTTACCAAACCAAATCATTGAGTGTGGGAACTGGGGCTTAAACACAGGCAATGTCTAGTGTAGAAACATATATTCACAAGTAATGGAAAGCCTCTATAAGCAGAAGACAAAATGCCTGCCGAGGACCCCAGGAATCTCTCATACGACCCCTTAACATGACCACTGTAGCCTAAAGTGCCAAATCTGGGAAATAAGATATTTCAAATCTTAATGATACACAGACAATCAAGAATCACAAAACTTTTGAGAAAGACAAGCAGCATGAAGAGAAGCAACTGACTCAACTAAGAAAACTAACATATAAGCAACAAAAAAAATTAAGCTGAGCGCTCTCTGAAAAGTTGAAGAAAATATGGCATCTATGAAAATAAATATCTAAAGAATTTTTAAAGTAACAATTTTATGATCATGGAAAATATCCCAATAAAATAACTGTGTAACTTGATTGCCCAATCTTCAGTGACTTGGAAAATTGGAACAGAAGATTCTCCCTGAAATTACTGCAAAATTATAAGACTAGTAAATACAAAAGAAATAGTTTAAAAATTGAGTATTTACCCTAAAATTCCAGTATTTATTTGACAGAATAACAGAAGGAAAAATAAGAATGAGTAAAGGGGAAGAAAAGCAAATAGAAAAAGAACTGCTAATATTTAAGAAATATAAACTTTCAGATGAAAATGCCCACTAAATAACAGGAAGAATGAACAACTATTTATATCTAGATGGATTTTAGTGAATTTTCAACACCAATAATAAAATTAAAATTATTAAAGATGACAACAAATTCCAAAGAGACCTACAAACCAAAATCAGAAATGCTTCTACCTTTTTTTATTTGTAAGATCCAATGCTTCTAGACAATAGAACAATGTTTAGAAAGGTTTAAAGGAAAAAAACAATTTGAATTTAGAATCTGTTGATAAAAAAACAAACTCTGTAAAATATTTAAAGAGGCTTATTTTAAGCCAAATATGAGTAACCATGACCTGGGGTATAATCTCAAGCAGTCCTGAGAACATGTGGCTGTGATGGTTGGGGTATGGTGTGGTTACGTATCTTAGAGAGAAAGAAGCTATAGGCAAAGACATAAATCAATACATGTAAAGTATAGATAGCCCAGAAAGGTGAGATACCTGGAAGCTGGAGGTGGGAGTGAGTTACAGGTCATAGGTGGATCCAAAGATTTTCTGATTGGCTATTTGGTTGAAAAGAGTTAAGCTTTGCCTAGAGTTGAAGTCAGCAGAAAGAAATGCTTGAGGAAGGAATAGTATTGAATCTGCATATTGCTTTGGACAGTGTGGCCATTTTAATGTTATTGATTCTTCTAGTCCATGAGCGTGGAATGTTTTTCTATTTATTTTTGTTATTTGTGATTTCTTTAAAGGACACATGCACCTGTCTGTTCATCACAGTGCTATTCACAATAGCCAAAACATGGAAACAACCTAAGTGCCCATCAACAGTGGATTGGATAAAGAACATGTGATACATATACACAAAATCATGTCTTTTACAGCAACATGGATACAGCTGGAGGCCTTAACTAATTGAATTAATGCAGAAACAGAAAACCCAGATACTTTTGGTGTCACTTATAGGTTAGAGCTAACATGCAGTACACATAAACATAAAGATGAGACAATAGGCATGAGGAGTACTACAGCAGAGAGAGAGGTATGGGACCAAGGGCTGAAGAACTACCTATTGGGTACTATGCTGAATACCAGGGAAACTGATTCAGTCATATCCAAAACCTCAGCACCATGCAATATACCTCTGTAAGAATCCTTCACATGTAACCCCTGATTCTAAAATAAAAGTTGAAAAAACAAATAAAAAGAAACACTTGAGTTAAGATAAGGGGAGTTGTAGAAGCCAAGGTTCTTGTTAAGAGGATGAAGCCTCCAAGTAGCAGGCTGCAGAGAGAGTAGTTGGTAAATCTCTCTCTTCCGACCTTAAAAAGATCCAGAAAAGACCTACAAAGGGAAGGAGATTCTCTAGAGAATGCAAAATTCCTCCACACAAGACAATCTTGCAAAGTCATATCAAAATATGTCAAATGAATATATTTTGGAGTAAAATACTTTGATTTCTCTCAGGAACCACTGTCTGTCTTGTGGTTCTATACCAGAATCAGGTTGGAATTAGTTATCTTATTGCTACAAAGAATCTGTTTTGTCCATCTTATGCACTCTATTTTAATGTTATTGCTGGTCAGTTGTGCCTAAACTCCAAAGGGAGGGGGTGTAAGGGCATGTCCAACCTCCCTTCCCATCATCACCTGAACTAGTTTTTCAGGTTTCTTTGGGATCCCCTTGGCCAAGGAAGTGGTCAGTTCAGATGGTTGGGAGGCTTAGAATTTTGTTTTTGGTTTATAAATCCTATTCAGAGCCACTCAGTGTGATAAAAAACAAAACTATTTTCAGATATGCATAGAATCAGAAAGGTTATTACATCTGATATTCTCCTAAGAATAACTTAGAAGATGCTTTAAATGAAATAAAAAATGAATTAAAGAAAAATAAAGATTGAGAATCAAGGGAGCAGAGCAAAGAAAGAATCACATAAATTAATTCCAAATGAATGTTAATAATTCTTATTAAAAATAATAAGGGAGGTAATTGTATAATTATGTCTTCTGATTTATTAACATGGTAAAAAACATTGACAATAGCTTTAATTATTAGTCTTTTTTCTTTTGAGTTTCTGTAATGTCAGTACTTAAGCATTGGATCTTCCACTGGTGTAGGGGAATTACAATTAAAAGCAAAATCTCTTCCCAACTCAGAAAAGCTTTCCACAATGGCGTAAGAGAAATAAAATAATGTTATTATTGAATTAGCATTGAATTAGAATGTGAGGTGCAGCACAGGTAATCTAAGAGGATTTCAGATATAATAAAATATCACCCTTTTATACAGATAAGCAGATAGAACCAATAACAGACATGTTTGCAAGAAAACAGCTAGTTTTGAAGTATGAGGACTGGACAGCACTATTGGCCATGCCCAGTTTATCCACTTGTCACCTGGTAATTTGCATGGCTGTCGGTGTTAATTTGCTTTATCCAAAATAAAAATAAAAGGCTCAAATCTTTATGACTAAAAGTAGTTATGCACCAAGGTGTCTGCACAAAATTTGGCTGTTGTTCTCCCCACAAAATGGAGTAGTGTCCTTTTTGATGATTATATGTCAAAGAGATGGCTTTCTGGTTTTTGAGAAATCCATGCATGGGTTGTAAAGGTGGTAATTTTTATTTGTCCAATTATTTATTTAGCAGTTTAAAATATTTACATCATTTCAAGGGGACAAAGAAAGAGCTGACACATTATTTAAAGTGAATGCTCTAAGACAAGGAAAGGGGGAAGGAGGAAGTCTCTTCTCTTATTTTCAATAGGGAAAATTAAGACTCTTATTTCTAATTTGTATTTGCCCTTATAGGGCATATTTTAGCTAGACTTCATAGGTTCTAATACACATTTGTTTTAGTATCATCACTTTCTTATTTTAATTTTTATGGATACATAATACTTATACATATTCATGGGATGCATGTGACGTTTTGAGAAAAGCATGCAATGTGTAATAATCAAGTCTGAATAATTGGGATATCTATTATCTCAAACATTTATTTTTTTATTTGTAAACATTCCAAATCTACCTATCAAGCAATTTTGAGATACAATAAATTATTATTAACTATAGTCATCCTACTGTGCTACCAAACACTACATCTTATTTCTTCTATCTGACTGTATTTTTGTGCCCATTAATTAACAACTCTTACTCTCCTTCTCCCCACTTCCCTTCCCACACTCTAATAACCGTGATTTTATTTACTGCCTTCATGAGATTAATTTTTTGTAGCTCCCATTTATATGTGAGAACGTGTGATATTTTTCTTTCTATGCCTGGCTTATTTCACTTAACCTAATGTCCTCTGGTTCAGTCTGTGTTATTACAAATGACAGGATTTTATTCTTATGGTGGAATAATATTCCATCATGTATCTATAACACGTTTTCCTTATCTATGCATCCCTTGATGGGCATTTCCCACAGCTAGCATCATACTGAATGGAGAAAATCTGAGTCTTTCCTCTAAAATCTGGAACAAGACAAGGATGCCCACTTTTACCACTTTTATTCAATGTCGTACTGGAAATATTATCCAGAGCAATAAGACATGAGAAAGAAATAAAAGACATCTAAATAAGAAAGAAAGAAGTCAAAATGTCCTTGTTTTCAGACAATGTGATCTTATATTTAGAAAAATCTAAAGATTAATGAACGATTGGCACTGATAAATGAATTAAGTAAAGCTACAGGATACAAAATCAACACACAAAACTTGGAAGAATTTCTATATGCAAACAGTGAACAATCTGAAAAAGAAATGAAGAAAGCAAAGCACTTACAAAAAATAAGATAAAATGCCAAGGAATAAATATAACCAAAGAAGCAATAGATCTCTTCAATGAAAACTATAAAACATTGATGAAAGAAATTGAAGAAGACATAAAAAATATGGAAAGAAACCCCATGTTCATAAATAGAAGAGCCAATATTGTTAAAATCTCCACACCACCCAAATTGATTTATAGATTCAATACAATTCCTATTAAAATACCAACAAAATTTCTCACAGAAATAGGAAAAATCTTAAAATTTATAAGAATCACAGAAGACTCAAAATAGCCAAAGTAACACTGAACAAAAAGTATAAAATTGGAAGCATTACATTACCTGATTTCAAATTATACTACAAACCCAAAATAGCATGATTCTGGCATAAAAACAGACATGTAGACGAATGGAATAGAATATAGAACCCAGAAATAAATCTACACATTTATAATCAACACATTTTCAACAAAGGTGCCAAGAACATACACTCAGGAAAGGGTAGTCTTCAACAAATTGTTCTGGAAAAACTGGATATCCGTATGCAGAAGAATGAAACTAGACCCCTATATTTAACCATATATAAATATAAAATAAAATGGATTAAAGACTTAAATATAAGACCTGAAACAATAAAACTACTGGAAGAAAACATTGATAAATGCTTCAGGACGTTGTTCTGGGCAAAGATTTCTTGACTAAGACCTCAAAAGCACAAGCGCCTGAATTAAAAATGGACAATTGGTATCACACCAAGCTAAAAAGCTTTTGCACAGCAAAGAAAACAATCAAGGTGAAGAGGCAATGTACAGGATGGAAGAAAATATCTGCAAAATATCTGGCAAGGGATTAATAACCAGAATACATAAATAACTCAAAAAACTGAATAGTAGAAAAATAAATAATCTGATTTTTAAATGAACAAAATAAACTGAATAGTCATTTCTCAAAAGAAGACATATACATGGGTAATTGGCATATGTAAAAAATGCTCAACATCATTAATCACAAGTGAAATCAAAATCAAAATTACCTTGAGATATTATCCTACCCTGGTTAAAAATGGCTTTTATCCTAAAGATAGGCAATAACAAATGCTGGGGAGAGTGTGGAGAAAAGAAAACCCGGGTACAATTTTGGTAGGGACGTAAATTAATACAGCCACCATGGAAAACAGTTAGGAGGTTTCTCAAAACACTAAAAACAGACCTACCATATGATCCAGGGATCCCACTTCTGGGTGAATATGTAAGCAAGAAATTTAGTATATCAGAGATATCTGCATTCTTGTGTTTATGGTTCATTGTTTTCTATATTCTTTCCATTTTTATTTTCCCTTCGAATTAAGCATTATTTCAGAAATAAGCTTGATTATTAAGTAATATTATAGCATATATAAATGAAGCTTAATCTGTTTACATTAATTTATATGTATATTTGCTCCTAAAATTATCTTTCTATATAGAATGGTTTTTGTTTTTAACATTTGTTTTCTTTTTTATAATTTATATATGTTCCAGACTTTCATTTTACATTTCTCCTTCTGTTAATTTAGGAAATGTATAGTATGTAGTATTTTTTAATGATTTATTGGCATTTACTTTATTTATCTTCAGTTCTAAATTTAAATTTAATGCAGGCCAGGATGGATATGTCATCCACAACTTTATTCACTGAGAAATGCTTTTTTAACAATTTTATTTTATTTTTTTAAATTGCCAAATCAAATTTTATATACTTATATACAACGTGATATTTTGAAAAATAGAACACACACATATATATATGTACACATTGTGGAATGGCTAAATTCAGCTAGTTAATGTATGCATTACTTCATATAGTTATCACTTTTTTGGTAGTAACAATATCTATTCTCTTACGAATTTTCAAGAATACAATATATTGTTATTAACCGTAGTCACAATGTTGTACAATAGATCTCTTGAACTTATTCCTGAAATTTTGTGTCCTTTGCCCAACATTTTCTAATCCTACCCCTCTACCCCACCACTCCAACCTCTGGTATAGTTACTTTTTTAACTCTCTACTTCTATGAATTTCACTTTTTTAGATTCCACATGTAAGTAAGATCATGCAATATTTGTCTTTCTGTGACTGGCTTGTTTTATTTATTTATTTATTTTTCCTTATTATTTATATTTTAGATTCAGGAGGTACACATGCAGGTTTGCTACATGGGCATATTGAGTGATACGAGATTTGGGCTTCTATAACCCCATCAATCAAGTAGTGAACATAGAATGCTATAGGTAGTTTTTCAACCCTTACTCTCTCCTTTCTTCTCCCTCTTCAGAATCTCCAGTGTTTACTGTTTCCATCTTTGTGTTCATGTGTACCCAACATTTATCTCCCACTTACAAGCGAGAACACATGGTATTTAGTTTTCTGTTTCTGTGCTAATTTTCTTAGGATAATGGCCTCCAGCTGAATCCATGTTGCTGCAAAGGACATTATTTCATTCTTTTTTATGGCTGCATAGTATTCCATGGTGTAAATGTAACTTTTTTTTTTTAATCCAAATCTACTGTTGATGGGCACCTAGGTTGATTCCATGTGTTTGCCACTGTGAATAGTGCTGTAATGAACATATGAGTGCAGGTGTCTTTTTGGTAGAACGATTTATTTTATTTTGGGTATATAGCCAGTAATGGAATTTCTGGGTGAAATTGTAATTCTATTTTTAGTTATTTGAGAAATCTCCAAACTACTTCCCACAGAAAAACATTCCCTTTTCTCTGCAACCTCACCAATATCTGTTATTTTTTAAAAGTATTAATAATAGCCATTTTGACGGGTGTGAAATGATATCTCATTATAGTTATGATTTACATTTCTCTGATGATTAGTGATTCTGAGCAGTTTTTCATATATGTTTGTTGGCTGGTTGTATGTTTTGCTTTGAGCAGTGTCTGTTCATGTTCTTTGCCGACTTTTAACTTCTTTGTTTTTCTTTATTTGATTTGTTTAAGTTCCTTATAGATTCTGGATATTAGCCCTTTGTCAGATGCATAGTTTGAAAATGTTTTCTCCCATTCTGTAGGTTCCCTGTTTACTCTGTTGATAGTTTCTTTCACTGTGCAGCTCTTTAGTTTAATTAGGTCCCAATTGTCAATTTTTGTCTTTGTTCCATTAGCTTTTAAGGACTTAAAAATTCTTTGCCAAGATTGATGTCCCAAACAGTATTTCCTAGGTTTTCCTCCAGGACTTTTACAGTTTGGCATCTTACATTTAAAAGTCTTTAATCCATCTTGAGTTAATTTTTATATATGGTGAGAGGTAAGGGCTCAGTTTCATTCTTTTGCATATGGCTAGCCAGTTTTCCCAGCGCTACTTATTAAGTAGGGTATTCTTTTCCCACTGTTTGTTTTTGTCAAATTTGTTGAAGATCTGTTGGTGGCAGATGTGTGGTTTTACTTCAGGGGTCTCTATTTTGTTACTTTGGTCTATGTATCTATTTTTGTATGACTAGCTTATTTTACTTAACATAGTATCCTCTACGTTAATCCATGTTGTCACAAATGACAGGATTTTCTTCTTTCTTGAAGCTCGGTAGTATCCTTTTGTGTATGTGTACCATATTTTCTTTATGCATTCATCCACTGATGGACAAAAGTCACAAGCAATATGACAAAATATTAATATTTTTTAATTATAGTTTTGGCATTGCACGTGTTCATAGTACATGAGTTACTATATTCTTGAAAGTTTAAAACTTCTACCACATTTAAAAAACAGTGGATGATGTAATAATGTAACTGGAGATATTTGGTTGTGATGGGCAGCGGAAAAAAATAAGTAGAGATTGAGGCGGGATGTGGAGTTAGAGGAAAAACACTATAGAATACTATTTCCTAGCGCATGTTTACATGACTATGGGAACACTCAATAAAAAGGAAGACAGTAATGACTGAGAAAGAGAGAAAGAAATGATGCAAATCTTAAAGAACCCAAAGAGCAAAGTCCTTGAGAGGGCAAGAGGGAAGAGATGATGTTAATATAGTAAGAACTCAGTAAATGTAGCTGAACGAATGAGTAAATGAACCAATAAATGACCTTCAGCATCCCTTTGGCTTCTTATATTTAATTACCTTTTCAACTCTCCAAAACAATTAAAAACTTGGATCACTTTCCTCATGTTTATAAGTTCCTTACATTATCTCTCTCTTTTCTTTTTAAGCAGAAAATATCCTCTACTACTTGTAAAAGACAGTAAAGACCATAAAGTTTATTTTCTGCCATTGGTATATATATTTTACTAAGCTCTCAGATTCCAGATGCTGTTTTAGGCAGTGCAGAAACTGCAGTAAGAAATGCAGACAAACAACTATACACTGTATTATTTGGTGATGAAAACTTATATCAAGAAAATCAGACAGGGTTAAGAGATAGGGAGTAATGAAACATTATTAAGAGTGTTTAAAAAAACATTCTTTAAAGGGTGACATTTGAACAATCTTGAATGAAATGACAGAGGGCATGCCATTTTTCTGGGACATTAAGTAATTTCTTCTTAAAAGCATGAAAGTCCATTTCAGTCTTTGTATGTCTGTGAAAGAATAAGGTTATTAGATCTCAGGGCTTTTACAAAATTTTTATTTTATTTTAGATCTGGTATATATGTGCAGGACATGCAGATTTAATTACATAAGTAAACATGTGCCATGGGGTGGTTTGCTGCACCTATCAACTCACCACCTATGTATTAAGCCCAGCATGCATTAGCTCTTTTCCCTAATGCTCTCCCCACCTTGTTTGCTGCACCTATCAACCTGTCACCTAGGTATTAAACCCAGCATGCATTAGCTATTTTCCCTAATGCTGTCACCACATTGTCCTCCCCCAACAGCCCCCAGTGAGTGTTGTTACCCTCCCTGTGTCCATGTGTTCTCATTGTTCAGCTCCCACTTATGAGTGAGAACATGTCATGTTTGATTTTCTGTTCCTGTGTTACTTTACTGAGGATAATGACTTCCAGCTTCATCCATGTCCCTGCAAAGGATATGGTCTCGTTCCTTTCTATAACTGCATAGTATTCCATGGTATTTATGTACCACATTTTCTTTATCTGTTTTATCATTGATGGGCATTTGGGTTGATTCCATGTTGTTGCTATTGTGAATAGTGCTGCAATAAAATAAAAACACATGCATGTATCTTTATAATAGAATGATTTATATTCCTTTGGGTATATACCCAATAATGGGATTTCTGGGTCAAATGGTATTTCTTGTTCCAGGTCCTTGAGGAATCGACACACTGTCTTCCACAACGATTGAACTAATTTGCATCCCCCCCAACAGTGTAAAAGTGTTCCTATTTCTTCACAGTCTCACCAGCATCTGTTGTTTCTTGACTTTTTAATAATTGCCATTCTGACTGGCATGAGATGGTATCTCATTGTGGTTTTAATTTGCATTTCTCTAATGATCAGTGATGTTGAACTTTTTTTCATATATTAGTTGGCCTCATAAATGTCTTCTTTTGAGAAGTGTCTGTTCATGTCCTTTGCTCACTTTTTGATAGGGTTTTTTTTTTTGTAAATGTGTTTTATGTTTCTTGTAGATTCTGGATGTTAGATCTTTGTCAGCTGGTTAGATTGCAACTGTTTTCTCTCATTCCGTTGATTGCCTCTTCACTCTGATGATAGTTTCTTTTGCTGTGCCAAAGATCTTTAGTTCAATTAGGTTAATTAGGTTCCATTTGTCAACTTTTGCTTTTGTTTCAATTGCTTTTGATGTTTTGGTCATGAAATCTTTTCCCTTGCCTATATTCTGAATGGTATTGCCTAGGTTTTCTTCTAGAGTTGTTATATTTTGAGGCTTTACATTTAAGTCTTTAATCCGTCTTGAGTTAATTTTTGTGTAAGATGTAAGGAAGGGGTCCAGTTTCACTTTTCTGCATATGGCTAACCAGTTTTCACAGAGCCATTTATTGAGTAGAGAATCCTTTTCCTATTATTTGTTTTTGTCAGGTTTGTCAAAGATCGGATGGTTGTAGATGTGTGGTATTATTTCTGAGGTCTCTTTTCTGTTTCATTGGTCTGTGTCTGTTTTGGTACCATTACCATGTTGTTTTGGTTACTGTAGCCTTGTAGTATAGTTTGAAGTTGGGTAGCATGATGCCTCAAGCTTTGTTATTTTTTGCTTAGGATTGTCTTGGCAATGCAGGCTCTTTTTTGGTTCCATATAAAATTTAAAGTAGGTCTTTTCTAATTCTGCAAAAAAAGTCACTGGTAGCTTGATAGGAATAGCTTTGAATGTATTAATTACTTTAGGCAGAATGGCCATTTTCACAATATTGATTCTTCATATCCATGAGCATGGAATGTTTTTCCATTTGTTTGTGTCCTCTCTTATTACTGTGAGCAGCAGTTTGTAGTTCTCCTTGAAGAGGTTCTTCACATCCCTTGTTAGCTGTATTCCTAGGTATTTTATTTTTTGTAGCAATTGTGAATGGGAGTTCTTAGAAACCTACAAAGTGGCTTAGATCCCCACACACTAATAGTGAGAGAATTTAACACCCCATTGTCAATATTAGACAGATCATCAAGACAGAAAATTAATACAGTTAATCAGGACTTGAGCTCAGCTCTGGATCAGGTGGACCTGATAGATATCTACAGAATTCTCCACCCCTAAACAACAGAATATACAGTCTTTACAGTGCCACATGACACTTACTCTAAAATTGATCACATAATTGGAAGTAAAACACTCCTCAGAAAATGCAAAAGAACTGAAATAATAACAAACAGTCTCTCAGACCACAGTGCAATCAAATTGGAACTCAAGATTAAGAAACTCACTCAAAGCCACATAAATACATGGAAATTGAAAAACCTGCACCTGATTGACACCTGGGTAAATAACGGAATTAAGACAGAAATCAAGAAGTTATATGAAACCAATGAGAACCAAGAGACAATGTACCAGAATCTCTGGAACAAAGCTAAAACAGTGTTAAGAGGGAAATTTATAGCACTAAATGCCCACATATGAAAGCTAGAAAGAGCTCAAACTGACACCCTAACATCACAACTGAAAGAACTAGAGAAGCAAGAACCAACAAATCCAGAGCTAGCAGAAGACAGAAATAACCAAGATCAGAGTGGAACTGAAAGAGATAGAGACACAAAAAAACCTTCAAAAAATAAATGAATCCAGGACCTGTTTTTTTCCCCCAAAAATTAATTAAATAGATAGACTGCTATCTAGACTAATAAAGAAGAAAAAAGAATCAAATAGGCACAATAAAAATGATAAAGGGGATATCACCACAGACACTGCAGAAACACAAACAACAATCAGAGAATACTATAAATATCTCTATGCAGCTCTTAGTAATAGCATGATAGTCTTAGCTTCTTCGATTGCAAAATTCTTTAAATTGAGAAATATGTGTTTTCAAATACATAATATGTTTACTAAGAGCTACAAGTACAATTATCTGCAGTTTGGCTCCGTAGACAAAGTGAAAAATTTTGAACGAAATACTACATATTTCTTTAGCGTTTTAACAATACAAATAAATTCAAATGACTCTTGGAAAAAAAATCTTTATGCAAATAATCTAGAAAACCTAGAAGAAATGGATAAATTCCTGGACACATACACCCTCCCAAGACTAAACCAGGAAGAAATTGAATCCCTGAATAGACCAATATCAAGTTCTGTAATTGAGGCAGTAATAAATAGCCTACCAACGAAAAAAAGCCCAGGACCAGATGAATTTACAGCCGAATTCTATCAGAGATACAAAGAGGAGCCAGTACCATTTCTTCTGAAACTATTCCAAACAATTGAAAAGTAGGGACTTTTCCCTACCTCATTTTATGAGGTCAACATTATCCTGATACTAAAACCTGGCAGAGATACAACAAAAAAAGAAAACTTATGGGTCAGTAGGTGCAGCAAACCACCATGGCACACATAGACCTATGTAACAAATTTGCACGTTCTGCGCATGTGTCCTTTTCTTTTTAATTAAGAAGAAATAAAGAAAAGAAAAGAATACTTCATGCCAATATCCCTGATGAACATTGATGTGAAAATCCTAAATAAAATACTGCAAACCAAATCCAGCAGCACATCAAAAAGCATATCCACCACAATCAAGTTAGCTTCATCCCTGGGATACAAGGCTGGTTCAACATATGCAAATCAATAAACATAATTCATCACATTACCTGTACTAATGACAAAAACCACATGATTATCTCAGTAGACACAGAGAAGGCCTTTGATAAAATTCAACATCCCTTCATGTTAAAAACTCTTGGTAAACCGGGTATTGATGGAACATATATCAAAACAATAAGAGCCATTTATGACAAACCCACAGCCAATATCATACTGAATGGGCAAAAGCTAGAAGCATTCCCTTTGAAAACCAGAACAGGACAAGGCTGCCGTCTCTCACCACTCCTGTTCAACATAGTAGTGGAAGTTCTGGCCAGGGCAATCAGGCAAGAGAAAGAAATAAAGGGCATTCAAATAGGAAGAGAGGAAGTAAAATTGTCTCTCTTCGCAGATGACATGATTGTATATCAAGGAAACCCCATCATCTGAGCCCAAAATCTGCTTAGGCTGATAAGCAACTTCAGCAAAGTCTCAGGATACTAGATCAATATACAAAAATCACAAGCATTCTTATACACCAACAATAGACAAGCAGAGAGCCAAATCATGAATGAGATCACAGTTATTTTTATCTTACAAACTGTACATGTTTTTTAGCCTTTCTTGTTCTCTGTATTGCAGATACAGTAGAAGGAAATAGTATACCTCTTTTATCTTTTTCAAGGCCTAAAATTGTATTCATTTTTCAATTTAAACACATTGCTGAAGTTGTTTCAAATAGATATTTATCTCTCATATTAAAGGTGCCCAACAAGCTAAGTCATTTTAGTCTGAAGTATTTATTTGGCTCAGGGAAGTGTTCTATTAAAATTTATTTGATTATCTCTTCTCTATTGGTCTTTATATATTAAAGACGTCTTGTCTCCTGATCAACAATAAAATTGGCACTTGGGGCGAGGACTCAATTTCATTTAAGATCCTCAGGGGACTTTTCTACCATGAATTCTCTCTTTTTCTCCTTTCTCCAGCCTCTCTACTTGCACTTTGTAATCATTATATACATGTGCTTACAATTTATACAATCATAAATAACCTTTTAATGGTATTTTTATCATTTGCATATAAAAGTCAATAGGGTCAACTCTTCTGTATTTCTTTATCCAATCAATACACCTCATTCTGACTTCTAAAATAGCTTTCTTAAGTTTATCAATAAGTTGCTAGTTACAAACCCCAAATATTTTTAATCATTTTATCATTTGATACCCAGAATATTTGCGAGTTTTGGGCTCTCCTTTTTTCTTGAAACTTTTTTTCTTTTACCTCCTGGGAAACCACTAACTTTTGCTTTGTTTCTCCTCCTTTTTTTGTGTTAGATTTGTTTAATTTCCTTTGCAGGGTTATCTTCCTTCACTTTACTCAAAGGTTGGTTTGCCCAGAGTTTCATTTTTGTTTCTTCTCTTTACTTTAAACTTTCCCTATGTAAATATATTTAATTCCATATTTTCAAGTGGAAAATGATTTCTAAATTTATAGCTAATGTAGGGTGACTCTGCTGAGTTTTACCAGCCTCTTAAAATAATTTTGTGTCTAGTTGAAAATAACAGGTAAAAATGGAAATGATTCTCTGCAGTCATTCCCTGCAACTAAACCTGCTTATCCCTTTTTTTCTAAATGTTGGTGACTGGTACTTTTTGGCACCTAGTTTTCTAGTAATCATCTAGGTTCATTCTAGATATTCCTATTTCAACAACCCCAAATCCAAATGATACTAAATTATCCTGAGTTTTACTCAATTAATAGTATTTAAACCCTTCCATTCTTAATCACATTTCTAATGCCCTGTAGCGTTCATGCGGTCAAATCACTGATGATCTGAACACTTCCTCAAAGGCCCCTTCTCGCAATGCTGGTACAAGGGGATTTTTAGGGAACAAATTCAGACTATAGATCCTTGATATATCTTACTCATTTTTTACAATAAAGTGTGGAAACATCTTTTCCAAGAAGGCGTGCCTGATATTCTAGCTGCTTCCATTTCACATAGTATGATTTGGGTTATCAATAATTACCTTGGGTTTCCGTGGTACCTTGGGGAAACCATTATCAGAGCTTTTGTGGCATGATATTCATTACTATTGATATTTTTTTCTTTGCATTTCTATCCATGTGTTTCCCTACTAGGTGCTGAACTGTTTAATGAGATGAAAGTGTCTTTTTAAAACAACTTATCTTGAAATAATTTTAGGCTTATAAAAGAATTACAAAAATAGTTCACCCAACTTATTCTCTTCACGTTAACCTGTCTCATAACACAACGTATTTATCAAAACAAATAAGATTTTATGAAGATTTCCCCAGTTGTTTCCCTAATGGCTTTCCACTTTGGCTCTCTTAATGGCAAATTAGCCCCTTATTTACTTATCAGATTGTAGCTTTTTCTGTCTGCTAAGACACATTTAAACTAACACACAGTCTTTCAAATATGCTTTCATATTTCCCCTTCAATGTTAATCTTCCTGTTCTGCGTTTCTTTCCTGATTTAGACAATTGTATTTCTGTAAAATATCTAATTTGGATTCCTTGATGGAGGACAAAATTGCCACATGTGACCAATCTACCATGGACAGCTAATACCCCAATTATGTAAGATATTACAAAATAAATATGAGGTTGGTTTGGTGGTAAAACAGATAAAAATGGGCTAAGAGCTAACTTGTTACATTTGAGTGAGTTATTAAGAAACGGGAATCTGACAGGATCTGGGAAGTGAGATTTTGTTTGTAAAGTTGACTGAAAAAAATTATAAATCACATTGGGAATCCATATGGATAAATCATCTATATATATAGCTCATATATATATCTATATCTATAATCTGCCCATCTGTCATGAATCTATTACTAATGCCCCCTTGAAGTTGAGGACATAGAGGAAAGATAACTGAATCTGTTATTCATTTTCATATATAACAGTGAGTAGCAATATAGAAAGCCTTTCTTATTCTATCCCTCATTTGGTAATTATTTTTCTACAAGCAGTATTTAAATCATAAAAGAACAGAGAATAGAAACAGAGCAAGAGAAGCTGCTTTACAAGTGAACCAAAGTACAACAATTTACTGCAAGGGTTGGCAAACTTTTCCTATAGAAGCATAGAAAGTAAATATTTTAGGCTTTGCGGGTTACGTGTGTTATCTGTTGCAATTTTTCAGCCTTGCCATTGTAACAGGAAAGCAGCCAGAAGTACCTAAACAGATGGGCATTACTGTGTTCAAATAAAACTTTATTTATAACAACAGGCAGAAGGTTAGATTTGGCCCAAGGTTGGTAGTTTTCTGACTCTTAATTTAGAAAGAACAGATTATATACAAGAAGAAATCATTTCCAAAGTGCACAATAATTTCAGGACAGCAGTCTGGATGCTAGAAGCACTTAAAGTCCAAGTGCTCTGTCACTTAATTCACTATTTGCCATACTTTCTTATAGAAATAAAAACAAACCAGTTATCAATAAGCCACAGACTTCCTGCAACAATTTAAGTGACACTGAGGGATCTTAAAAGCTATAAGGAATGTATTTGATATAATGATCTTACTCTTTCAAGGAATGACTTCATCTTGTCCATTTGTCAATGAGAATATAAAAATGACTAAAATTTGTCCCTATTTTTTCACGATTTATGTTTGTTATCCAGCACTTGACCAGGAAGAAAGGACCAAAGAGAGACAATGTTTTCTCTTATACACATTGTTTGCACATTGCTCGTTAACACCTCCAGGACAGAGCATCACCATGAAATTCTCTATTGAGCAGTAAAGACAGACAGAGAGAGAGAGAGAAGAAAAAAGAAACAACAGCCTGGAAGTAGCTTTTGTCTTTCACCACTATTCACTATTGAGATGGTAACTATAGTAAGTGGTAGGTGGTGGCACTAGAGCACTCTAATTTGTGTATGGGATTTGGGACGGAGGGGGAGAAAATATTATATAATAGGGATAAAATTGGCCCTAAAGTCTTTCTTCATCCTGTAATGCATTGAAGATAATAGTACTGTCATAACAAGTTGGTCTTAGATGCTTTGAACAAAATACATAACATGGAAGAAGTAAGTGAACTAGCACTACCTTTAGGGGAAATTCTGCAATTGCCTAAGTATAAAACCATTTCTAAACACTTCTCTGACATTTCTTCTAGTACCAAGACTTCAGCTTATAAAAATAACTAAAAACGTTTGAAATCACACAATCATGTAATTGATGGAATTAATTGTTGATAAACATGAATTATTTCTCAAAATGATGAATCTGGTCATTAACCAATCTTGTATGTTATATTCTGAAGTTCACTCTTCAGTTTTCTATATATAGAATAGTTGTGAAAATTGAGTGGGAGCCTTGGCCACAGAAATGAAAACTCTGAATTGGGTCAAACACTTCAGTGAATGTAACAATATAGACACAATTAGTAACAAAATTTATTTGAAGTGAATATGGGGAAGCCTCTGAAAGAAAAAAATGGTGATAGTTTTTAATAAATTAGTCAAATACTTTGAAATAGCCATAGTTGAATTGAACAACAAGTTTTTGTTTTGTTTTTTTTGTTTTGAGTTTTAATAGCTATAAAATGAGAGAGGGATTGTCATGCTGCCGTGAAATGGATATAAACAATTTTCAGCTGAGACTCTGACCAAAAAGTAAGTTTTCCGTCAACAAGAATTTAAAACAGTCTTTGATTTATGGCATCCAGCAGAGAATGCAATCACAGATAGCACAGCCAGGAAAAGAACATTCATTATTTTAGAGAGACAAAGAATTGTGGAATTATGCATCCATTTTCTCTAATAAACATTTTTATCACTTATAGGAGGAAGCTGCTCTCCCTAGTAATAGCAATGATGAGTACTTAAATTAAGGAGAGCTTTAAATTGGTTAAAACAAACACCTACCCTAAGAATAAAGAGTAAATAATAAAAGACTGAAAATAAAGACCACAGTCCATGGTAATCAGAAATGATCAATGAGCCACTTGGGACCTCCCAAAAGAGATCAGCAAATCTGAAATCCAAGTGGTGTTAGAATAAAGACCTTTCGATTGATCATATTTGATTAAAGCTTCCACCAGTTTCTTACAGAAACATAGAAAATATAAATCAGGAAAACAGAAAAGCTATCAAATAATTATCTTACAAAAAATGAGAAAACAAGAAATATCAACAATAACAAGAAACCTCGGCACACCGAAATAGTTTCACAGAAAAATCCTACCAAAGCTTCAAAGATTAAGTAGATCCAATGCTACATTCTAAATTACAGAAAATGAAGAAAAGCTTTTAAGTAAATTCTATGAAAACAGTATAAAGTTTATCATTAAATAAGATAAGGAAGGCACCAAAAAATCCACCCAATGCATAGATTAATCTGACTGTAAATTTAAAAAATTTCAGAAAAATTCAAAAGAAAATAACAGCAATCAGAATTCACTGTCCACATTAAGGAAAAAATGCATCTTGCTTAAATGGAAAGGATGAGAACAAAATCCCCTGCCAATTGTTCATAAAAATGATTGCTGAAATAGGAATTATTAGATACTTTCATATGTGCACATACACATATATAATTATTTAATGGCTAGAAAATGGTTTCACTTTATAATAAAGAGACATGACAACTAAATAACAAGATAGGATACTGAAGTTTTCAGTAAAACTTCAACGACTGTAACTGAGACAATTGGAAAAACTTTGAATAAGGCCTTTATAATAGATGGTAATTTTCTATCAATATTATGTTTGTTGGGTGTGAAAGTTATGTTGGTCTCAGGCTTATGTAGAAAAATAGCATTGTTCTAAGAAGTATATACTGAAATATTTAGGAATAAGTTGTCATAATGATCCAGAAAAAGAAAAAGTCTCTCTCTTTATCTACCAATCATTGATTGACCTAGGTGATGATATATGGGCATTAATTGTACTATTCTTCCAGTTTTTTCTGTATGAGTTACATGTTTCCAAAAAAGAGTCTTGGAAAATTGATATATTAATATTTATTTGAATTTTTGCGCATTTCTCTTTGAGATGGGGGTCTCTCTATGTTGTGTAGGCTGGTCTCGAACTCATGGCCTCAAGTGATTCTCCTGCCTTAGCATCCTGAATAAGCTGGGACTGCAGGCATGCATCACTACAATTGGATTTGTACATTTTAAAGCCATAAAAGCCAATATTCTAAGAAAATTTTAGAAATAACTCTGATAGATAAGCAGCCATAATAACTTTTCCGGGTTGCAGCATGTCTACTCATGCAAACGCTCATCTGTTTCTTAACTCACAGTCTCTAAGACAGCTCTAAGAAATGCTGCATCTTTGGACACTACTTAAAAATAACATTTCCATTCTGTTACACTGTTAAATATGGTAGTGAAACATGAGGTCTTTGTAGATATATTCTCTATAAAATATTTTTCAAGTGTTAACATTTGACACTTAAGGGAATGTACTACAAGTTTGGGAAAATAGTCACTTATAAATACCGCTATTTATTTGACATCTAATGTGTGACTAGTACCATCCTCATTAATGTGTGACTAGCACCATCCTCATTATTTTGCATGAATAGCCCATAAATCCAACAATAACCATATATATTTTCATTAAATTTTAAAATAAATTTGGTAGTAAATAACAGAGCCGGGATTCAACCAATATCTGTTTCTTTCAAAATGTTGTTCTTATCAATGCATACATACATATGAAGAAATTTGAAATTTTCCAACATATCACGACGTAGGGTTATAGAATATAACTTATAATCTAACAAATATACTATACTAATAGGGGATATAATTAAGTTAGGTTATTTCTACTCTATCTAACAAATTTTAATATTCCTTAGGAAAGAACCTGTCTTCTGAGGTTATGCCTGTTGGTAAAAAATCAGGACAGAAATGTTTGAATGAGAGGTTCAAGTAGTTTTATAAATGGTCTTCAGCACAGTTAATTTCCCCAAACTAAGATATCAAAATTGAATAGATTCCATTTTTTAATTTTTCAATTTTCTCTCTCTCTCTCTCTCTGGGTTTTTTTTTTCTTTTTTCCTTGAGACAGAGTCGCACTGTATCACCCAGGCTGGAGTGCAGTGATGTGATCTCACTGACTGCAACCTCTGCCTCCAGGGTTCAAAAGATTCTCTTGCCTCAGCCTCCGTAGTAGCTGGGATTATAGGCACCTGCCACCTGGCCTGGCTAATTTGTATTTTTAGTAGAGATGGGGTTTCACCATGTTGGCCAGGCTGGTCTCAAACTTTTGACCTCAAGTGATCCTCCTGCCTCAGCCTCCCAAAGTGCTTGGATTACAGGCATGAGCCACTGCGCCTGGCTTTTTCTTTTCAATTCTCATACTTTACTATCATCTTCCAGATTATCACCACCCTCTAAATATTCCAAATTAAGGTAGACAGGACAGAAAGTTTTACTGATTTTTGTTCATAAATAAAATTCACTAGACACCACAGTGAATTACATTGACAACACAAAAATATTCACAACTTCTACCCTTATTCTAATTAATATTTATTTAATCTACCACTTCAATAAGTAGGAATTTCAAAGAGTGAAATAACTCTTGTATCCTTTGCTGCCTCTCCCTCTCACACACACAACCTGGATTTCTAGGAAATATAAGCTTCAGTAAATAAATTTGGTAGTACACGACAGAGCCAGTATTAGTATTTAGATTGCATTTAGTATTTCAGATTGTTGTTAATTGTATCTTTACTGCTGTTTAAATATTTAGTATTAGTATTTTAGTATTGCCCCTTAGTATTTTAGATTGTTGTTAATTGTATCTTTACTGCTGTTTAATTTGCTGGGAAGAATGAGCTTTTAAAATATATAAATTAGGCTGGTCAGGTTTGTTTTACACTTATTTTATCCAGAGCTAAAGATCTTTTTGTTTTCCACCCTTGCCAACTAAAAGTAGAAAAGTGGTTTCTAAACAACAAAGAAATGGGGGTAATATAACATTCCAAAGAAAGTATCCTTAAAGAGCCTGTGGAGCATCTGAAAAATATCGATCCTAGAAAGCAAATGAAACAGCACATTGATCTTGGAAGAAAAAAAAGGTGGTGAGAACCATGAAAACAGCCGGAGAAAAGTCTTAGCAATAAAGAAGAGCACACCTTACTGACAGACTTGAAGGAAGACTGAAAATGTGAAGGTACAGGAAAATTTTAAGGTGAAATAGAAAGATCATCTTAAAAGTATAAGTCAAGGTCATTAGTGAATAATAATGCATGTGGGTTTTAAGAAAAACACTTCAGTGGGGGAAAGTGATAAACAACAGATTTTAGTTCCACCTAAGCCTCCTAATAGAGTGAATTTCAGAAATCACTAAATCCCAGGCACTCATCTTTTATATGTGTAAAAAAGAGCAGTGATAGCAACGTTCTGTTCCAGTCACAGGATTGCTAAAATGACCCATTGGGGAATTTGTGAAGCATGTCTTTGAATTCTTCTCCCAAAGGGATTCTGTCTTAGGCAATATTAGGTTTGGCATCCATTAAACCAAACAATTGCTAAGGTACAAATAGCCAGCATACTTCCTACAATATGCTGTATAAGAAAATTAGAGAATCATGGAAAATCCCAAAACTGCACTGAGAACAACAGAATATGGTAAACTTCTCTTAATAGAAAATAAAGAAAACTGAATTGAAATTCTCCTCCATATTTTGCATTTTATTCTGTATTTTATGGACTACTCCCTGACCACACACACACGCTTGTTATTTAATTCATTAGTCCATAACATAGTCCCAAATCTTTCATGTCATCCCACCTTCACCCTTACCACCAAACAATAACCTAGATTCAGTGAGAAAGTTCTCCTAATTTTACCCATTTATCTCTGAGATTTTCCATGTCCCAATCCACAAAGCTAATGTCTAGATCAAGCACTCACAATTTCTTGTCTGGACTAGTGTAATTATTCCCTACTTTTTTCCTCCAGCTAAATTCTATATCTCTAATCCATTTTCTGTATTACCAGAACAGTGTTCTTTGCAAACATCACAAACACTTGCTTAAAACCTTTCAGTAGCTCTCAGCTTTCTACAGGGTTGTCTCCAGAGAAAAGTTTTTATACTGTAGGAGTGACTGAATGATGTGTCAAAAATCAATTTACTTAAAAACAACATTTTTTGTGAAATAAAAGAAAATGGAATAGACCAAATGGAATAGAATACAAAAGACCTGGGTACTCATTACCCAGTAAGATGTAATATTTTTGTGAGATTTTAATTTTTATGTGTTTAAATTTGAGTAATATAAAATATTTTACTATGACTTGTGTTTAAGAAAAAGCTTCAAGAACACTTCTGTAGATCATATAGATCCCCTCATAATCTTGCTTTTCCTGTATCTATAGCTTAACACCTCAAAGTTTCAGCCATACTTTAGTTGAATAAATAATCCGCACTCTTTCACATCTTGGGACAATCTATATAATTGTCCCCTGCTGAAATGTTTCCCCTTTCACCTCCCTGTCAACTTGGGAAATGCCTACTCAGTTTTCAATATGCAACTCAAATATCATCTGCTTTGTGAACCTTTCAGGAACCCTCCTCCTCATGGTCCCCAGTGCCCCATCTCCAGCTGGCTGTTTTGAATTGGTCTAAAATATTAAGAGTTTGGTGATGCAAAACTATTAGGTTCTTTTCGTTTGATCTCTAACAGCATGAGATAAGAAACAGATAGATGCCTATTTTTTAATAACCTGAAACTAGACCACAAGCAATCTCTCCAAAAACCCTCGCTTTCTGTTTTTGGGGGAGTACTCTGAAAAAAAATTTTAGAAGATTACTTAAGACAAATGTTGCAATATTCATGTTGCATATATGGGGCATCCGGACTCCTCTGAACTGGTTTGTTTGGAATCAAGCCTGGAGAGCAATGCTTCGGTGTATAGAACATGTACAAGACTGGCTAGAGTCTTAAGTCTATTAATACATGTGAGAATGGTGTCTCTAAAAATCTTTTTTTCCAGACAATATATTTCCAGTATTATTAATTTCACTAGTGAACACCCCTTTCTAACAATCATTCACAAATAAGCCATTGTTTTACAAATGAAAACCAATTATAGTCACGCAAAATAGCAAAACCTCTGTTGTTAATCATGTTAAGGATAGCTGAGGCTTGTATTTCAGATGAAAATGTAGCTGCCTGCCCTGGACTATGAATTCTGGATTAGGACAATTCCTTAAATGGTAATTTAAACAATTTTTATCTGATATCACACTGTCAATAGCAGACATATTTTGAAGTAAATCACAAACATTGTTACACTAAAAATTATAATTAACACATCTTGGCTGTTGGAAGTCAAATTTAGTATGTTTTTATAATGAATTTACTTCACAGATACACAGGTAATGATGAGTATTAAAAATCCACAGTCCAACATTTTTGTATATTTAGGGGGAAGTCTGTTAATGAGAATATGGTTACAAGTGAAAAGAACATGGCTTAAAATTCATACACACAAAAAAGTTTATCCTTAATTTCCAAAGAATAATGTATATTTTACTGTTCCACTTATTGTAATTGGAGCAGAATGTGTAAATAGAATGCTTCTTTCTCCACTTCTGAAAATGTTTTCCACCCTATAAGTTTAAGAACACCAAAATGTCTATGAACTTCTCACTTCCATGTGCAGAATTAGAAAGGTTACAAGAAATTTATTCCTATTTCTTGGTAGATCCATAAGTCAGATGACAGTTGTAAAAAGAGGTCAAAGACAGTAAAATTAAGTGACTGATGAATACATTTCTTTACAGAAAGTTGTTACCCTAAACACAGTTCTCACTCCTTTTAGGAAAGGAAAGGGGGTGGTAGTCCACGGAAAATTCTGTTTAGGTGCCTAACTCATAATTGAGGTCAATAGACAGTGAACTACTGAATACTTCTAGAGGTAAAGGAAAAGTGAGTTGTTTCGGTGGTAGAGCCAGAGAGTGAAGGCTGCTGCACTGTGTTGAAGTGTGATTAAAAACAAAATCTCAGCCAGGTGTGGTGGCTCACACCTGTAATTCCAGCACCTTGGGAGGCTGAGGCAGGAGGATCATTAGAGGTCAGAAGTTAAAGACCAGCCTGGCCAACATGGTGAAACCTTGTCTCTACTAAAAACACAAAAATTAGCTGGGACTGGTGACAGGCACCTGTAATCCCAGCTACTCAGGAGGCTGAGGCAGGAGAAACGCTCAAACCCTGGAAGCAGAGGTTGCAGTGAGCCAAGATCTCGCCACTGCACTCCAGCCTGGGTGACAGAGGCAGACTCCATCTCAATAAATAAATAAATAAATAAATAATAAAAATCTCAACCCAGAAACCCTCTCTAAAACAACAAAAGAGAAATAAAATAGTTTTATTGTAAAATATACATTAAACCAGAATACAAAGCATATCACAGGTAATCCACTAAAAACAGTAAATCTCGAAGGAGCTTGCAGAGACAGAAAGAAATCTTACCTTTTTACATAGGCAAGCAGAAAGAATTCATTACATGTGTGTTTGAAAGACAAACAATAACCAGTCTTCAAGTAAGAGGACTTGACTGCATAGCAAACTCACTTGGTAATTAGGCTGACCATCTGTGGTAGCTAATACGCCTTATAAAAAAAACAAAAACAAAAACAAAAAAAAACAAAAACTTCTCATATATGTGACAGAAGACAGTTTTGCAATGTTGTGCTACATGGTCTACCAAGTTAGTAGGCTCCTATCCCACCACTGGGAGATAGGGCTCTATTTTCCTTGATTCCATTTTAAACAGGTGCCTCCCAGGTCCTAAAGAATGATATTCCTGGGTTATAAAGCTGGAATTAGGTTAATTTAACTTTTAAAAAGATTTATATATATATCTCAAGGGGACAGGGAAAGAATATGCAAGTACATATTTTTAAAAGAAAGTGCTCTGAAACAAAAAAAGTAGAGGAGTATGTCTTTCTATGCAAGGGGGAGTTATTATTTTTTTCTTCTTAGTTTACACCTTCTCCTTGCCATTCAAATTATCCTGCTTGCCTAAAGTCTGTCAGAACAAGGAATGGGTGAATATTTCCTGTTGACCAGATGTGACTGAGAGAGAAATCCATGTGGGGTATGTTCTATCCTATAGGGTCATGTTGGAGAGGATGAGGGAAGACCTCAGAAGAAAGGCTTGAAAGTATCTTGATGCCCAATGGCTACAGAAGGAGCTCTGAGAGGCACCCAAATCAGAGGTGCTTTCTTCCCACCTGAAGAAAGTTCGTCAGAGAAGGCCCACAGGAACATTTTACTGATAGAGAAAGTTAGCTTCTCCCACCTAGTGTGGCCATCCGGGAAAGCTACTTTAAATATATTCAAGCACCAAAAGTGTGAAACCAGCCAGCCGCATAAGACCTGACTTATCCTCTTATTTTTCCTTCCTCTCGAGGTTTTAACATGGCTAGGAACACATCAACTGCTGATCAATTGAGATGAGGCCTAAGGAAAAGAGTAGAGAACATGCCCTTCCTGACGGCCAACCCCAGGCTGAGCAAGGCCCAAAAAGATGGGGGTAGTTATTGCTGCTCATATTGATGGGAAATTCCTGCTAGCACAGATACTCTTCACTTTTATGTTTATTTTGATTTTCTTATTATAAATTTAACCCATATTCATTAAATAAAATATAAAAAGAAGAGAGAGAAAAAATGACAATAGAAATTACTGTGTATTCTCATAATAAATTATTTATCCTTTAAAATTAAATGTTGATTCCAGTATCCCTACAATTATATATTATCCTATTCTTTATTAAAAATACAGAATAATAGTTACGAGTATATACTTAGGGTCTTCCAAACTGAGCTCAGCTATTTAATAGGTGTATGACATTAAGTAACATACTGATTTTCTCTTTTTCTCAATTTTCTAACATATAAAACGAAGCTAGTACAACCTACATAATAAGGTTGTTGTGAAGATTAGTATGAGATTAAAAGTGAATAATTTATCACAGAACCTGATATATAATATTTGGTCTGAATTGAAAGCTGTTGTTATTCCCAGATTGCAAGAATTTTTCCACATACTTGAATACTTGAATATACACTATTCCACATAGTTGAATATGGACTATTAAAAAATGTGCTAACCACTCCACCACATCCTCAATTATAGATTTAGTATAAATTAGAAATTTTCTTTTTGTAAAAATTCTACTGTAATTTGTGTGCTTCTTAACATTATATATACATTTTCTGCTCATCTCTTATTCTCTTGGATTATTTACTGTAACTATGCCAAAGGATAATAAAAATTCTAAATTTTTTTTTAAAAAATAGTATTTTTATCTCTTTTTTCCCACATAGAATTTAATATAGGGCCTGCCCCATATTAGCTACTGATCAAAGATTTAAGAATATAATAAACTAACATATGCTCCTCAGCACATGCATCACTCTTAAAGATAGACCATATCTTAGATTACAAAACAAGTCCTAAAATTAAAAAAAATTGAAATCATGTGAAGTACCTTGTCAGATAACAATGGAATAAAACTAGAAATCAATAATAAGAAGAACTTTGGAAACTATACAAACACGTGGAAATTAAAGAATATACTACTGAATGACCAGTGGGTCAATGAAGAAATTAAGAAGGAAGTTTAAAAATTTATTGAAACAAATGAAAATGGAAATAAAAGATACAAAAACCTATAAGGTACAACAAAAACAGTAGTAAGAGGAGAGTTTATTGCAATAAGTGACTACATCCAAAAAGTAGAAAACTTCAAATTAACAACCTAACAATGTATCTTAAAGAACTAGAAAAGCAAGAGCAAACCAAACCCAAATTAATAGAAGAAAAAATAATAAAGATCATAGCAGAAATAAACTACTAAAAATACAAAAAGTCAAATGATAGTGTTTTGAAAAGATAAAGTCAACAAACCTTTAGCAAAACGAAGAAAAAAGGAAGTAGATTCAAATAAATAAAGGCAGAGATGAAAAAGTAGACATTATAACTGGCACTGCAGAAACTCAAAGGATCATTGGAGACTACTATGAGCAATTCTATGCCAATAAATTGGAAAACCTAGAAGAAATTGATAAATTCCTAGACACCTGCAACCTATCAAGATTGAACCATGAAGAAATAATAATAATAACAAGTAACAAGATGAAACCATAATAAAAAGTCTCCCAGCGAAGAAAAGCCCAGGACTTGATGGTTTCACTGATGAATTCTGACACACATTTAAAGAGCGCTAATACCAATCCTATCCAAAATGTTCCCCCAAAAAAGGAGAGAATTCTTCCAAAATCACCATATAAGGTCAGGACTGCCCTGATGCCAAAACCAGATAAACACACAACAGAAAAAGAAAACTACAGGCCTGTATCTCTGATGAACATTGACCCAAAAATCCTCAACAAAATAATAACAAACTGAATTCAGTAATATAAAGATTGTTTATCATGACCAAGAGGGATTCATCTCAAGGATGCAAAGATGGTTCAGCATTTGCAAATCAATCAACATGATATATCACATCAACAGAATAAAGGGTAACAATGATGTGATCATTTCAATTGATATTGAAAAAGCATTTGATAAAATTCAACATTCCTTCATGATGAAAACCCTCAAAAACCTGGGTATAAAAGGAACATACATCAACACAGTTAAGAGCCATATGTGACAGACCCACAGCCAGTATGACACTGAATGGGAAAAATCTCTAAGATCTGGAAAAAGACAAGGATGCCCACTTTTACCACTTTTATTCAACATAGTACTGGAAGTTCTAACTAAAGCAATTAAACAAGATAAAGAAATAAAATGCATTCAGATTGTAAAGGAAGAAGTCAAATTATCCTTGCTTGCAGATGGTATAATCTTATAGTTGGAAAAACCTAAAGACTCAACCAAGAAAACCTTTAGAACTGACTAACAAATTCAGTACAATTGCAGGATACAAAATCAACATTCAAAAGTTAGTAGCATTTGTATATGCCAACAGCAAACAATCTACAAAAGAAATCAAGAAAGTAACCCCATTTACAATAGCTACCAGTAAAATAAAATACCTGGGAATAAACATAACTAAATAAGTGAAAGATCTCTACGATGAAAACTATAACACATTGATGCAACAAAATAAATAAAGAAAAAATAATAAAAGATATTTCTTGTTCATAGATTGTAAGAATGAATATTGAAGTGTCCATAGGACCCAAAGCAATCTATAGATTCAATGCAATTCCTATCAAAATACCAATGACATTCTTCACAGAAATAGAAATAACACTCCTAAAATTTATATGGAACCACAAAAGACCTTGAAGGGCCAAAGCCTTCCTGAGCAAAAATAACAAAACAAGAGGGATCACATTACTTGACTTCAAATTATACTACAGAGTTATAATAAACCAAAACAACATAATACCAGTATAAAAAACAGACACATAGACTAGTTTAACAGAATAGGAAACCCAGAAGAAAACCTACACATCTACAGTGAACTCATTTTTGACAAAGGTGCCAAGAACATACATTGGAGAATAGACAATCTCTCAATTAATGGTGCGGGGAAAACTGAATATCCATCTGCAGAAGAATGAAACTAAGTCCATGTGTCTCACCGTATTCAAAAAGCAAATCAAAATGGATTAAAGACTTATATCTAAGACATGAAAATGTGAAACTACTAAGGGAACACGTAGGGGAAACTCTCCAGGACATTGGTCAGCGTAAAGATTTCTTGGGCAATATCCCAAAAGCAGAGGCAACCAAAGCTAAAATGAATGAATGAGATCACATTTAGCTAAAAAACTTCTGCACAGCAAAGGAAACAATCTACCAAGTGAAGAGCCAACTCACAAAATGGTGGAAAATATTTGCAAATTACCCATCTAATAAGGAATTAATAACCAGGTTATATAAGGAACTCATACAACTCTATAGGAAATAAATTGAATAATCCAATTAAAAATTGGGCAAAAGATCTAAATAGACATTTCTCAAAAGAAGACACACAAATGGCAAACAGGAATATGAAACGGTGCTCTACATTAGTGATCATCAGAGAAATGCAAATCAAAGCTATAATGCGATATCATCTCACCCCAATTAACATGGCTTTTATCCGAAAGACTATAATGAATACTGACAAGGATGTGGAGGAAAGGCAATCCTACTCTGTTGATGGGAACGTAAATTAGAGAAACATACAGAGATTCCTAAAAAACCAAAAACTATAAATACCACATGATCTGACAATTCTACTGCTAGATATATACCCAAAAGAAAGAAAAACACTATATTGAAGAGATACCTGCCCTCTCATATTTACCACACCACTGTTCACAATAGCCAAGATTTGAGGGCAACCTAAGTGTCCTTCAGCAAAAAAAAAATGAATAAAGAATACGTGGTCAGGGGTGGTGGCTCATGCCTGTAATCCCAGCACTTTGGGAGGCTGAGTTGGGCGGAGCATTTGAGGACAGGAGTTCAAGACCAGCCTGGCCAACATGGTGAAACCCTGTGTCTACTAAAATTACAAAAATTAGCCAGGTGTGGTGGTGCTCACCTGTAATCCCAGCTACTCGGGAGGCTGAGGCAGGAGAATCTTTTGAACCCAGAGGAATAATTTGCATTGAGTTGAAATTGTGCCACTGCACTCCAGCTGGCTCCAGCCTGGGCGACAGAGTGAGACTCTGTCTCAAATAAAAAAAAAAAATGTGGTATCTATACACAATGGTATACTTTTCAGCAATAAAGAAGAATGAATGAGAGTCTGTCATACGCAACAATATGAATATAACTGGAGGAGATTATGTTAAGTGAAATAAGCCAGACACAGAAAGATAAACTTTTCATGTTGTTACTCATTTGTGGGAGCTAAAAATTAAAACAATTGATCTCATGGAGACTCATGGAGATAGAGAGTAGAATGGTAGTTACCGGAGGCTGGGAAGTGTAGTGAGGTGGGGGGAATAGGAATGGTTAATGGGTACAGAAATACAGTTATATACAATGAATAAGATTTACTATTTGATAGCACAACAGGGTGATTACAACAATAATTTTGTTACATTTTAGAATTACTCAGGGAGTACAATTAGAACATTCGCAACACAAAGGGATCATGAATGCTTGAGGTGACGTATCCCCTGCTACCCTCGGGTGAGTATTACACATTACATGCCTATATAAAATATTTTATGTTCCCCATAATTATATACACCCACTACGTGCCCATAAGAATTACAAAGAAAAAAAATTAAACAAAAAAATTCTACAATATAAAACTAATACATGAATAAATGAATGGGTAAATGAATAAATAAATGAAATATGTATGTAATTAAAGATTGCCTTTCTGAAGATACTTCTGTATATAGTTTTCCATTCTTAGATAGCCAGATCAAAAATAAATAGTTCTACAGAATTTGGATAGGATTTCATTTTCTACAAAATTTGCTAAAATTATTTATTGGACATAATACTAAATCAATGTTTGTATGATCACAAATATAAAGTTCCCTTTAAGGAATCTTTAATTTAGCACATTTACACATTAACCTTACTGTAAAGCTTTCTGGAATTGGCTTGGTAATTCTATTTACAGACAGGAATAGAGATTTGGTTTTGTTTCATTACAGAATTAGCAGTTTTACTAATGACTGGGAAATTGTTCTTGCTGAAGACGAGGGCAAACATTTTAAAACAAGAATAATTGCTTAGTGCAGAAGTTCTCAAACTGCTTTGCACATTAACATCTCTTTGAGAATTTTAAAAAATTTCAAAACTCAGCTCCACTCCCTACCCCCATAGACCAATGAAATAATAATCTCCACCCCAAATCAATTAGGTCATAATCTCTGGGGATGAGACAGAGACATTCACATGTTTCACATTTATTTTTATTGAAGCATTCCAGCTAATGGTAGGCAAGTTTGGGAACTACCAATGGCTTGGTATATGACTACGTTTCTGGCTTATATTAGCAGTAAGAGCAGGCACTCTGCATTAATTTTAACATTCCACGAAGCACTGTTAAAACTTTATTTGAATGCGTACTAAATCTGCTGTGGAGAAAAATATATCTTTGGAAATCCCAATGTGCATATTTATTGTACTTTTACCATTGCCCTATCAAGTAGCAGAAGCATGTTTATCTGTCATAGGAATAACCACATCTGAATAGAAATTCATATAGCACATTTACAACCATTTAGCTCCATGTTATAATACTGTATAAATAAACCTCATGAATATAGTAAGTAGCCCAGCTTACAAGATTTCTTAATATATCAGAATACTTTTTTAAATTTGAAACTTTTAAATCTCTTAAGACTTCAAATTTTGTTTTTAATAAAGAAGAAATTAAGCTGAATTTTATCATCATTCTAGTAATCCTAGTGCATATCGGTTTCTCATCAAATCTTCAATTAAAAATATCCATCATCATTGTCAAAGGCTACAAAGTCTCAGGAGAAATAAGCATAATTTTTTTGGAGATAAATTGTACAGCATGCTGAATATAGCTAATAACTTAATACCCTACATTTCAGTATCACAAAGAAAGTATATTTCTAATGTTCTCATCACAAAAATGTTAAATATTTGGGGTGATGGATATGTTAATTAGCTTAACTTAATAGTTCTACACTGTATTCAAAATTCATAACTTTTTATGTTTGTTGGTCGCTTGTCTGTCTTTTGAGAAATCTCTGTTCATGTCCTTTGTCCACTTTTTAATGGGATTATTTGTTTTTTTCTTGTTGAATTGTTAAAGCTCATTGGAGATTGTGAATATTATGACTTTGTCGAATGCATGGTTTGGAAATATTTTCTTCCATTCTGTAGGGTGATGTTTACTCTGTTGATAGTTTCTTTTGCTATACAGAAGCTCTTTAGTTTCATTGGATCCCACTTGTTAATTTTTGTTTTTGTAGCAATTACTTTTGAGGACTTAGTTATAAATTCCTTTCCAAAGCCAGTCAGTGTCTAGAAGGATATTTACTAGGTTTTCTTCAAGGATTTTTTATAGTTTTAGGTCTTACATTTAAGACTTTAATCCATCTTGTGTTAATTTTTGTTTATGGTGATTGGTAGGGGTCCAGTTTAATTCTTCTGCATATAGATAGCCAGTTATCTCAAAGTTGTTTAATGAGTAGAGAGTCCTTCCTCCATTGCTTATTTTTGTTGACTTTGTTAAGTATCAGATCATTGTAGATGTAGATGTGTGGCTTGATTTCTGGGTTCTCTATTCTGTTCTCTTGTTCTGTGTGTCTGTTTTTGTACCAGTACCGTGCTGATTTGCTTACTGTAGCCTTGAAATAATAGAAGAAGAAATAATAAATGTTTGAGGTGATGTAGATCCCAATTACCCTGAGTTGACCATTACACACTGTATGCATGTATCAAAATATCACATGTAGCCAATATGCATAGCCATTACGTATCAATAAAAAATAAAAACCACATATTTAAAATACATACAAATAATCAATAGCTGGAGCTACAAGCCCATTAAGACTTGACTGACGTCTGCTCTTGAGGTTAGGAAGAGAGATATATAATAAAAAGCTATGTGTATTGAAAAAGCAAAGAAGGGAGAATGTACAATATGTTAAGATAGTGGAGATGAAAGAATAGAAAATTCTTAAGAGAAGTTAAAAAGATAGAGAAAACATCAGGATGAAGATAATATTTGAATTGAAACTTAAAGAATCTATGTAATTTCATTGGTATAGTTCATCTCCCAATTGTTGGAAACACATTCTCACCTCCTGCTGTTCAATCATACAGTTTTTCATGGAGCCTATGTACTGTAATAGCTCCTAAAAAGTCTGAACAAATTTAATTAAAATGCCATTTCAAGATAGAATATCTCCTGGAATTACTTATCTTTAACCATTCTATTTAGAATATTTTATAATGGAGGTATAATTAGCATACATGGAAAGCAAAGAAATAAATCCTCATTGTTAGTAACTTATGTTGAAATCAATAACTACAACATCATGTCATTAAAAAAAAATTAGGTCTAATTTAACTGGCTACTTGCCATTTTGTGACACATATCTATTTGGTACTCCTCCATGAAAGTTATATTTTCTGATTCTTTTAACATGCCACAATTGCATGTTTGTGTATTAATAATTAATTAAACTAAAAAATAATTTTGAGGTTTCCAAGCCAATAAATTTTTACATGTGTGAGCCTGTAATAACAACAATAGCTAATATTTACTGAGGGTTTACTCTCTAGGCCAGGCAGGATACTAAGGGATTTACATGCATGATCTCCTCGAACTTTTACATAAACCTAGGGAGCTAGTTATTATAATAATCTCCATTATATGTATTAACAAATGGAGGCCCAGAAGTATTGTCATTTCCAAGGTCACAGCCAATAAATAGAGACCTTAGTTTCAGCCCAGGCAGAAGTTCATTACCATGTCCTTAAGCATGACAACTTTCTTCTACCTCTTATTTTTAGCTATAGCACTGACACCCCCATTCAAACTGGAATTTTTATCTAATTTAAATTGGACATCTGTATTCTATACATTCATTTGCATACCACTGTTGCTTATTATGGAATTAGATTTGGAAGAATTTTATAGACTGTTTGTGAGAGACTATTTATTTATAATATCCTTCCATAGAATATGTATTATTTGGTTAAAGAAAAAGTGTATTCATCTATACATGGTATATATAGGATATTTATTTATATATGGCCTCCTCACATGAACCAAAAAGTGGAAACTTCATTTATTATAAGATCATTATTCAACTCAGTTAAGTACCCAAAATAATCATTTGCATGCACTAGAAATGTATAATGAATGTTGAAGTGATGAGTGCATGAATGAATGAATGAATGCTCTATCCTCTGTAAGTGTCAGTTAACAAAGCTAGTACATGCGTTATGAGACTGTGTGTGTGTGTTGATATTTTGACAATTACAGCAAGGGGTCAATTTGTTTATAACCCCTTCTGCAATGTAAAGAAGTAATTCCACTTTAAAGGAAATGGATGTGGGCATAGTTCATCTTTCTTTTTTTGGCATTCAGAGAATAAATTCCCCCCTGGCTAGGATGCTAGGATAAGAGCTGCCTCTAAAACAAGAAAATAACCATAATGTATACTAACATTAACATGAGTGAAAAAGTAAAAACAAAACAAACAAACAAACACAAGTCAGTTGAAGTAAGGTGCGGAGATGAGAAATTTCAGTGTCAAGTAGTGCTTCTCTCTACGGTGGTTAAAATGTTCCCAGTTTATGTGAAATGTATGATTGATTCTCTTTCACTTGGAAGAATTTTACTATACCCAAAGGGAGAACTGTAAGATTACTGCTATTACTAAAATCAAACATCAGGAATGAAAATCCTACCCTCTGGCAAAATACATGTTTTAATAATCAGCTAAATATCCGTATCAGTGTTGCTGCTGTAAGTTGTCATTGATAACAGAGCTATTTCGAATTTTAATGTCAACACCGCTCATGGCTTAGCATTACAAATTAGACAACCAAGGATCCCTGTATCCTGCATCATTAAAGACAAATTCAATTCCAGAAAGCAGATTGCCATTATTTTACTATTCTGAACATATTTTCATCAAGGCATGACATTATTGGGCATGGATTTTATACTTTTTTATCCTTCTTATATTCCCTTTAGAATAGAACATTTTGACAATGGCTACAAAGACTTATTGTGGTATATGTTTATAAATCATTAACAAAATTATTGTCACATTGGTGTGATGCTTCTACTAAGACATAAACTAGATTATTTATTTTTCTAGGTGCAAGAAAAATAAATAACTACAAAAATGAGATGAAGGAAGGAAGAATAAGAGTCTGTTGTTAGATCTAGAGAACTTGAAATGAGAGTGATCTATTAAAATATTTATTAGCAATCTCTCGAAGGCCACAATAAACATCTGCAAACCAATGTGCTTCACTGTTCTAGAGAAGCACAAGTTTAAGAAATGCCATATATATCATTCATCACCTGCTTGAATAAATACTTTTTTATTGTCTTCAGAAAAGCATCTGTCAGCTGCTATGTTACCAGAACAAGTCAAAGTCTATTAACATTTATTGATGCTAGTATTATGAAATGATGAAACTTTAAATTTTTGTGTGAAAACAGATGACTGGGGCAAAGACAAGGGATTCTCACCAAGAAATTATCCTAAACTGACTACATTATTTCAAATATGCTTTTCTGTTTGCTGAAGGTGTGAAATGAGCCATTGTGTGAAATGTGCAACCTTTACTCAAGACATTTCAGTAGCAAAGACACTAAAAATAAAAGCAGAAATGTGTATCCCTCTACTGGCATTGATAATGTTGAATATTTTCTGTACTTGAATGATGCAGTAAGAAGCTGGTCACCTAAATCTATTTGGGCTCTTTCTCCAATATGCTGATACTTAATTGAACCTGGCAAAATAAGTCATCCCAAATTCAAATGACCCTCTCCACATTGGAGGCACTCATAGATGGAATAGCAGCTTATGTTCATTTCTAGGATATAACTGGGCAAAACCATTCCAGTTAGACTTTGCTGTAAGAAAATAAAATGAACTGTATATAAAGAGAAAGCAGGATTTAACATAAAGTGAGTGTCCATAGTGCTATAGGATCTTCTTACAAGTATGTAAGTGAAAGAATCTGGGCCTTTAAGGTAGCACCAGAAAAGATTTTAATGTCCAGATTTTATGTCGCAGACTGAAATATGTCAGATGGTAGCAATGGGGCTTCTACTCATTGAATCAGCTAAAATGTCATCAGCATTTTAAATGACCAAAAGCAAGATACAAAATAAATAAAATTGTGTAAGTATAAAGATTTTATTGAGGAGAGACAAACACTACTCAAGTAATGCTCTAAAATTATTTTTTTTGAAAAAATAAGATTTTATTTAACATAATTTTTTTCTTTATTATTATTATACTTTAAGTTTTAGGGTACATGTGCACAATGTGCAGCTTAGTTACATATGTATACACGTGCCATTCTGGTGCGCTGCACCCATTAACTCGTCATTTAACATTAGGTATATCTCCTAATGCTATCCCTCCCCCCTCCCCCCACCCCACAACAGTCCCCAGAGTGTGATGTTCCCCTTCCTGTGTCCATGTGTTCTCATTGTTCAATTCCCACCTATGAGCGAGAACATGCCTCATCAAGAGGATGAGGCTAAAGCATTCAGGAGGGACCCACTCTGATGATTCAATCACCTCCCACCAGGCCTCATGTCCAACAATGAGAATCACATTTCAAGATGAGATTTGGAGGGGACAAACATCCAAACCATATCAGATATTGAGAAATATCCTTTGTGGAGAAAAGTAACTCCCAATGGAGAACCACTGATATAGGTCAATGAAAGAATTAAGCATCCTGAAAGAAACTCTTATATTTATGATGCATTCATTTTCAATCAATGATAGGCTTTTCAACAAATGGTGATGAAGTAATTGGATATCCATTGGCACAAAGCTGGATATAGCCTCTTACATGCTGTCATACATGAAATTAACCCAGAAAGAATCATAGTCTAAATGTAGGAGCTAAAACTAAAAAATATTTAGAAGAAACAATAGCAGAAAATTATTGTAACCTTGGATTAGGCAAAGATATTTTAGCATCATCTATAACAAAAAATATCAATAAATTGGACTTCATAAAATTTATAAACATTTGTACTTCAATAGTATACTTAAAAAATGAAAAGACCAGTTCCAGGGTGAGAGAAAATATTTTTAAATTATGCATCTTATAAGGGGATTTTATCCAGGATATTATATAAGGAATCTTTGCACCTCAATAATAAGATAAACAACCCAAATTAAAAATGGGCAAAGTATTTTTATAGAATTTTCACCAAAGAGATATAAGAATGACTAATGAGCACATGAAAAATGCTGAACATTAGTAAAAAGGGAAATATAAATTAAGACTCCTGTAAGATTCTATTTCACCCACTAAAATTGATATAATCAGTAAGACAAGTGTTGTTGAAGATATGGGGAAACAGGAAGTCTCATATTTTGCTGATAAAAATTTAAAATGTCCAGCTAGTTTGGAAAAAAATTTATTTATTTCATGAAAGTTAAATATAAGCTTATCATACAACAAGCAATTCTACTCTTAGGAATCTACCCGTAATTTCATGTATGAAATATTCTAAATATTCTAATAATTATACTATTATTATACATAATTTTATACATAATAATGTATATTAGAATATTTTCATACAAAGACATATACATGAATGTTGAAAAATAGCATTATTTATAATAGCCCCAAACTGGAAACAATTGAAACACCTAAAGAGATAAATAATATGTGATCTATCATACAATGGAGTACTACATAGCAATGACAAAAAGAATAAACTTCTGATACATGCTACAATATGAATGTAAAAACATTATGCTAGTGAAAGAAAGCAGAAACAGGAAACTACATATTTTTATAATTTCATTTATATGAAATGCCCAGAAAAGGCAAATCTATACAAAAAGAACAGATCAGAGGTTGCTTGGCACTTAGGATTGGAGCAGGAGTTGGCCACAGTTGGATACAATTCTGAAACTGGATTCTGGGAATGGTTGTATGACTGTTACTAAAATCATTAAACTGTACACTTAAAATGGTGATTCTTTCTGTTTGTTTGTTTGAGACAGGGTCTCACTCTCTCCCAGACTGGAGTGCAGTGTCACCATCATGGCTCACTGCAGCCTCTACCTCATGGGCTCAAGTTATCCTCCCACCTCATCCTCCTAAGTAGCTGGGACCATAGGTGTGAGCCACCATGCTTGGGTATTTTTAAAAATTTTTATAGAGTTAGGGTCTTACTGTGTTGCCCAGTCTGATCTTGAACTCCTAGGCTCAAGTGATCCTCTTGCCTCAGCCTCCCAAAGTTCTGGCATTATAGGCAGAACCTACTGAACATGGACAAAGTGGGTATATATTTTATTGTATGTAGTTAATGCCCAAAAAAGCTGTTTAAAAAGGTATATACTTCTAATCTTACATAATTTTTTACTCTAAGCTTGAAAGTCCCATATTAATCCAATTACCGTTAGGGTTTGTTCTCTTCCACCCCTAACTATTTCAGGAGCTTTGTTGCTTTTCTTCTCAGCTCCTGTCCATTATCTGCATGGAAGTAACCACTACACAAGATCTCAGGCAGAGGCAATCTGCTAGACATCTTTGATTTGTAAAATGATTATCGAGAGAATGAGAGTTGTAGTTCTCTCTCCCAAGTTTACTTAGAGGTTTCCTTCTTAGTTTAGTTGTACACTATTTCTTCAATTGATGAATACCATGAATTATTCCACTTACAGGGAAGACCCAAAACTCAATATATAAGACTTGATTTTTTCCCTCAGTTCAACCTCAAATCACTAACAAAACCATGAATTATAACAGGTATAACTCAGTTATAAATGAGAAGAGTCATTTCATCCCACAAGGATATAGATAGGTAAATAAACAATTATCATCAAGTAAGCAGGAGGAAATGTTCTGAAATTTCCGAGGAGGGAGCTGAACAAGATTTTTCTAATACTGGAGTTTGGGACTGGGTAATGAAAATCAAAAGGGAGTTCCCAGCCATTGGCTGGTGGAAAAGATTATTCTAAACAAAAGAGAGAATATGTATAAATGATTAGTGGAATTGCTTTTTTTTAAAAAAAAAAGATGTCCAATAAATATTTGTTATAATGAAATGCACTTGGTGAACTGAAGCATTTAATGAAGCTGGGATGTGAGGTATAATTGCAAGATTAATGGAAAATTCAAAATGATGTGTTGGAGTTAAGATACAAGAATTTTGAGAATCTTGTATATCTTATTAAGGAATGCAGACTTTAGTCAATGTTCAATTGACAATGTTTAATTTTTGTTTTATTTTAAACATAAGTGGCAATCAGTTTTGTATTATAAAAAGATCACTTTAGGGGTTCTAAGGAAATTTTGGCATGGGAGAAAAACATGGCAAACTAAAGAGTTAGAAGGCTGTTGTATAGAGTTCTGTAAAGACGCTCCATATTTTTATGACACAAATTAAACAACTAGAATTAATAAGGAGGAGTACAGACAATGGACATTATTTTTTAAAAGTATATTGCATTCAGAATGCATTATTTAAGAAATCAAAATTACCTATAATGTGTTTAAGATGTTTCCATAATATTCTAGCATGAATTTTTATAAAAGGAATGGCTATATTATAGTCGTAAAATTTTATACCCATTGCCAAATAGTTGATAATTCTTATTATTTATTTGACATTCAAAATATAAAATTAAACATGGATTTACATGCACACATATATGTATACAAACATGGAATAATAGATAAATCTGAAAAAAATAAGAGTAAAGAAATGCACAATTGTTGTATAACTACAGTTAATAATAATAATGTATATTAGAAAATTGCTTAAAAAGTACACATAAATATTCTCACCACAAAATGTAAGTATGTGAGGTGATGTACATGTTAGTATACATTAAATATTCTCACACAGGTTGACTTTACAAGATATAGAATTTGTGTATTACTGAAGATTACACTTATCATTTAGCAATTATTATTTCTTGACATGTTTTGACTATTGCCTATCTGTCTTCCAGGAGCTTACAAAATATTGCTTGAGGTTAGGAAGAAAGACATCCTTTGAAGATAAAAGGGCATCTCCATTTCCGAACTCACTCTCTAATTTCATGTAAGCCATGTTAACATTCAGTAATTGCTCAGGATGGACATTTCCTCTGGGTACATACATAGAAATAGAATTGATGAATCATATGGTAGTTCTATTTTTCATATTTTGAGAAATCTCTGTACTATTTTTCATGATGACTGCACCAATTTACATTCTCACCAATAGTGTACAAGGATTCCTTTTTTCTACACCTTTGCCAACACTTGTTGTTTCTTGTCTTTTTAAAATATTTATTCTAACATGTATAAGGTGATATCTCATTGTGGTTTTAATTTGCAATTCACTGATGATTAGTGATGTTGACCACATTTTTAAGTGTCTACTGGGCATTTTTTTGATGGCTTTGGGAAAAATATCTATTCAAATCCCATCTCTAAAATTGAGTAATTTATTTTTTTGCTGTTGAGTTGTATGAGTTTTTATATATTTTGAATATTAACACCTTATGAAGATGTGTGGTTTGCAAATGTCTTCTCCCATTCCATAAATTGCTTTTTCATTTTGTTGATTTTTTTTTGTACAGAAGCTTTTTAGTTTGTTGTAGTCTCTTGTGTTTATTTTTGCTTTTCTTGTGTGTGTTTTTGGTGTCTTATGCAAAGAAACATTGCCAAGAACAAGGTCAAACAGCTTTCCTTCTATGTTTTCTTCTAGAAGTTTTAGAGTTTCAGGCCTTATGATTAGGTCTTTAATTCACTTTGAGTCAAGTTTTGTGTATGGCGTAAATTAAGCATACAGTTTCATTCTTGTGTATGTGGATATTTACTTTTCTTAACACCATTCATTGAAAAGATTCTTATTTTCCCACTGTATATTCTTTGTGCCATTTTCAAAGATTAAGTGACTATATATGTGTGGGCTTGTTTCTGGGCTCTTTATCCTCTTGTATTGGCCTAGGTATCTGCTTCTATGTCAGTATCATACTGTTTTGGTTATTATAGATATGTAATATAATTTGAAATCAGGTAGCATTATGTCTCTAGCTTTGTTTTTTTAATTCAGAATTGCTTTGGCTATTTGGGGCATTTTGTGAGTCCATACAAATTTTTGTAATTTTTGTCTATTTTGGTGAAAAATACCATGGAATTTTGATAGGGATTGCATTGAATATGTAGAATGCTTTAGGCAGTATGGGCATTTTAACAGTATTAATTCTTATAATACATGAACATAGAATATCTTTTCATTTATTTGTGTGTCCAAGTTTTTAAATAGCAGCTTTATTTTCAATAGCTAAGCTAGGGAAACAACCTAAGTGGTCCATCAAAGTGTGCATAAGTAGATGAATGGATAAAGACAATGTAGTATATAATAAAATATTATTTAGGTATAAATAAGAAAGAAATCCTGCCATTTGTGACAACATGAGCAAAGCTGGAAGACATTATGCTAAATGAAATAAGCCAGATACAGAAAGACAATTACTGTATAATCTCACTTATATGTAGAATCCGAACTAGTCAACATCATAGAAGCAGAGAATAGAATGGTGGCTGCTAGGGGCTGAAGGAAGAAGGGAAAGTGGGGAAGTGTGAGTCAAAGGTTATAAACTTTCATATATTAGTCCATTCTCATACTGCTATAAAGAAATACCTGAAACTGGGCAATTTATAAAGAAAAGAGGTTTAATTATCTCACTGTTCTGCAGGCTGTACAGGAAGCATAATGCTGGCATCTGCTCGGCTTCTGGGGAGGCCTCAGGAAACTTTTAATCACTGCAGAAGGCGAAGGGGAAACAGGCAAGACTTACTTGGCAGGAGGAGAAAGGGGTGAGGTGGTGGCACACACTTTTTTTGTTGTTTAATTTTTTAAATTTTATTTTCCATAAGTTATTGGGGTACAGGTGGTATTTGGTTACATGAGTAAGTTCTTTAGTAGTGACTTCTGAGATTTTGGTGCTTAAAAAGAAAAAAAAACTGGTGTATATATATATATATATATATATATATATATGATAGAATAATACTCAGTCATAAAAAGGAATGAATTAATAGCATTTGCAGTGAACTGGATGAGATTGGAGACTATTATTCTAAGTGAAGTAACTCAGGCACACATTTTCAAACACCCAGATCTCCTGAGAACTCTATCATGAGAACAGCACTAGGAGGATTGTGCTAAGCCATTAGAAACCATCCACATGATCCAATCACCTCCCACCAAGTCCCATTCCAACACTGGGGACTACAATTCGACGTGAGATTTGGGTGGGGACACAGATCCAAACCATATCATTTCAGTTATAAAATGAATACATTCTGTGCATCTATGTACAGCATGATGACTACAGCTAATAATGTTGGATTGTATACTTGAAATTTGCTAAGAGTAAATCTTGAGCATTCTCACTACACACACACACAAAAGTAAACTATGTGAGGTGATAAATATGTTAATTAACTTCATTGTGGTAATCATTTCACAATGTGTATATGAAATCACCATGTTGTACCCCTTACATATATACAATTTTAATTTGTCAATTATTCCTCAGTAAAGCTGGAAAATGAAAGTAATTTTCCAAGGTGGCCAAAGACTGTTGCCTACCTCTGAATTTTTAGCATCTGACACTGCTTCTAAATTACATGATGGTTTGGACTACTGCTTCCTGCAAGGTAAGCTAACTTTAGACCTCCATCTGTAAGAGACCTTTCCTTCTTTTCATGTGACTTTGTTTAGAAAGTACCAGAACATTAATATGGTTGAAGGTGAGGGTAGGGATATCATATATGCCTAAACATCATTTCTTCTATTGATCACAGAATATTCAACTTCTCTTGCCTTATCTCATCTTTTAACCATTGTTACAGTTCTGCCTGTCATCTCCCTAACAAAGCCACAACACTCGTAAAAATATGATAAGACCAGAGAAGATTGGTGATTGAATACATCTATCTAGTCCATGTTTTTGGAAAATATCAGATTACATATCTCCTGACAACATGTTCCTTGAGGCAAGAGTGGATGTCATTTCCCCACCTTAGCAGGCCCAGGATCTGGCACATGCATGGCATATAGAAAGCCTTCCCTGAAAGAATAAATGGTGATCCATCATATCATTTATATATGAAAGTATGCCATTTATTTTATGCAAACTAAATCAGTTCTTTATACACAATTGCAATGTATTATTTTGGTGCTATCCCCACAAACATTTAAATGTAGCTTTGTAGTGCAATATATAGATAGAAAATAGGGACTAAAGGTCATCATTTCCTTTTGTTACCTGCCAATATTTTAGCTGAAGGCAAAGTTCTACAAATAAAAATGATTAATTTATAAGGTGAGTTAGTTTCTTAAAATCGGAAACAAAGTAGGCTTTTTTTCTGTAGAAGTGAAGTGCCCCAAAACATAAAATATTCCTTTTGATGTGGTGAGACTTTAATGATTTCCTTTGAATGAGATTTCTAAGTTTATGGCGGAATAGGTCATCAATAAGTTCTCTTACACACCTGAACTGTAGTGTAGTGTCATGAGTAGTTACTTTAGTAAAAGTTAACAACAAAGTATACTTTCTTTGTTTCTCACATCTCATTATGTGCTCTAAATTTCTCATTTTCATTTCAGCTTTCTTTCAGTTTCTTTTCTACTTTTTCCCCATATTTAAGTCTTAGTTTGTGTAAGAAATATGTATTAGACATGTTCTTGTCTGAGATGACATATGTCTTCATTCTGTTTGAAGTTCAAAGCAATGCTGGCTTCTGGATTTGGATTATGAGCAAATGAATTGTTCTTAGCTTCCAACAAAGATGTTCTGCAGCAGGGCTGCTCAGAACAAAACTGTGCTGACTGCATTGTGCCTTTGCTTTTTATTGACTATTTCATTATGTATGAGGACATGTTCCACCTTTGTTAACCAGTCTGCTTACTCTTGCTAAATATCACATTCTTAAAAGGCTGTTGGAATGGAAAACAACATAACACTCTGTTGAGATTTGTGACTGTCATCCTTCTAGTTAGAATTGCTCACAAATCGTGCAGCAGTAGCAGTGACGCATCCGTAATAGCTGTCAGCCAGGATGGTCATTAAGCACTGTCTGCAGTCGAGTCCTGTGCCAGATGGCACCTCAGGAACACGAGACAGAGCATTTGAGGCTGCCAAGATTCATTCTGTGCCCTTTTAACTTAGGGCTGGTGGAAAAATAAAATAAAGCAAAAATATTTCTGAGAGTAAAATTCCTACCAGTAGCTTTCTGGCCTTAGGCTTTTTTGTTTATATACAGAGACAAATCAGTCTTCATATTTAGAAATGAATATTTCCTATTAAGGTTATATCATATACAACATCGCTTAGTTTTCTAAAATATATTGCTCATTATGATACTGTACTTAAAATGGTGATTTTTTTCCTGTGTTTTGTGGCATGTTTAGCAGATCCTTCAGCCAACATTTCTGATAATTTTTCAAAATATTTTTTCTCTTTTCTTTTATATCTGAAAATTGTTTCATGCATGAATTTGCAAACTATTTTTTACTAGTATGCAATTAATGATTTCAGGCCATTTATTGTATATCCAATTCTCATGTTTTTGAAATTCCATATGGATTACACTAAATTGTCTGATATATGACAATTTTTTTGGTCTATTAATTGTGAGTCAAAGTATATGTTCTATTAATTCTGAGTCAAAGTATATGTTCTTTTTCACACTAGTGCCACACTGTTTTTATTCTTATTTTATTGAAATACATTTTAAATTAGGTAGTAACAACAATTCTTTCTTTTTCATAATAATAATTTTAGCTTTATCTACATATGAATTCCTACAAATAGAGTTTTGCATTATTTTGTCAAGTTCTTTAAGAACATATCCTGGTGTAATAGTGATAGACATTACAACAAATGTGCATGCTGATTTTGTGATAGTTGAAGAAAACAAAGAAATTTTTTAATTGGTAAATAATTATTTCACAATTTAGATTTTTGTCTCCCTGAAAACAAATTCTCTTTGTAAAGATGTAAATATATTTAATTTAATACGTGCAACAGGGCCAGGCGCGGTGGCTCATGCCTGTAATCCCAGCAATTTGGGAAGCTGAGGCGGGTGGATCACCTGATGTCAGGAGTTTGAGACCAGCCTGGCTAACATGGTGAAACCCAATCTTTACTAAAAATACAAAAAATTATCCGGGCATGGTGGTGTGTGCCTGTAATCCCAGCTACTCGGGAGGCTGAGGCAGGAGAATTACTTGAATCCAGGAGGCGGAGCTTGCAGTGAGCTGAGATCCTGCCATTGCACTCCAGCCTGGGCAACAAGAATGAAACTCCATCTCAAAAAAAAAATATATATATATATATATATATATGTATATATATGTGTATATATATGTATATATGTGTGTGTATATATGTATATATACGTGCAACAGTAGAATATATCTGTTGCCTAACAATTACACTAGCAAAAATATAGTAAAGGAAATCTAACCAAGAAGAGTTCACCTACTCCATGCTACTCTCAACCTTCCTTTTCTAATAAAAAGACATATACTATAAGATTAGGGCTGCAATGACTTTACAAAATAGCTCACTGAGTCTTTGAGAGGATGCTACTTCGGGCTTAAAGATATTTTAGGATTTTCTATAAGGAATTTCAGAAGGTGGTGGTGGTAGGGGGTTGGAATCATTGAGTAATAATTTGGTTGGGGAGCTGTGATGATTTGAAGGGATGCTTAACAAAAATGGTTTTGGAGGGAGTGAACACCTGAGGGCAAAGAAAATGGATTGCATGTGGATCTCAAAGGTGACTGTTTCCTGGTAAAGAGTCTAAATGCCTGGTAGCAATTCCTTTGAGACTCAAAAGGAATTTCAAGATAATAAATAGTTTTTGGACAAATTAATAAATTAATTAATTTCACTTATCCTCCAATTTCTTTCTAAAATTACTGCAGATCCTCTTCACCTAGATTTTCCATGGTGGTAATCATGGAGAGAGTGAAGGGATAGCATAGTAAGGTGAAGGGACAATGGTCTCATCTTACTTATTACTTTCAGGGTTATGGAGTCTTACTCAAAGTTTCAGGTAGTGATTAAATGTAGGGAAAAGGAACCCAGAAGGGAACTAGCAGAGTTCCCAGGCTTTTCATAGGGGTATTTTATGTTTTTTTGTTTTGTTTTATTTTGTTTTGTTTTAATCACACAGCAAATACTTTTAGACTTGTTATGTGCCAAGTACTCTGAGTGCTAGGGATAGAGCCAAAAGGAAAATTTACAACAGTAGATGACCTCATGGAATTAATATACTAGAAGAGAGAGAACTAAAAATAGTCAAAATCAAGAGAAAAATACATAATGCATCACCTGAAAATTGATATGGGAAGAAATAAAACAGCAGCAAGGAATAAGAAATGCTGATAAAGTAAGAGAACATGAGGTCAGAGAGGGAGCAGGGTGCCAGATCACGTAGCAAATAACTATGGGTTTTATTCTGAGTGAGTCGTAAATTCACTGGGAAGTTTCAGGAAGGAAGGTGTCATGATCTGAATTTTGTTTCTAAAATGATTCCTCTAACCGCTTGGTTAAAAATATGCAGTAGAGGGCAAGGGAGGAATCAGGAAATTGATTAGGAAGCAATTGCAGTAATCCAAGCAAGAGATGTTGAGGATGTCAGATCAGGCTGTATGCAGTGGAGGTGGTGAATAATCTCAGAATTTGAATGTTCTCAAAGCAGAGCAAACAGGCTTTAGTTAAATATCACATATGAAGGGTATACATGAAGCTATTTTTCTACAGCAATAGGATTTGAATTAACTGAGATAGCAGAAACCTAAAAAGCAACAGATTTGTTTGGACATAGTAGAATTCAGAACATTAGTTTTGCACAAATTATAGTTGAGCTGCCCATTAGGTAATTAAGTAGAGATTTTGTGCAGACAGTTTGGATATCTGAATCTGATTTAGTAGGAGAGATCTTGGATGGAAACATAAATCTGGGAGTTATTATATAGAAAGTATTTAAAGCCATGAAATGGGATGAAATCACCAAAGGAGTGACTGTAGATACAGGTAAGGGCTGAGGAATGAGCCAGTGATACTACAAATATGAGCTTTGAGGATGAAGTAGAATCCACAAAAAAAGCTGAGGAGGAACATCATTGGCTTAGGAGAAAGACCTACAGAGTGAGGCATCAAGGAAGCTAAGGGAAGGATCAGAATGGACAGTCTGTACCAAGTGGTGCTGATAGGCAAGTGAGATGAGGGCTGAGAATTTGCATCAGTAGTAGCAGCATGGAGTGCACTAACACCCTGGCTGAGAACATTGTTAGTAGCATGGTGAGTATCAGAGATAATGGGAGGAGAACATTGAAAATCATTGTTATATACAATGGTTTTAAAGGGTTTTGCTATGGGGTAGTACCTGGAGAGGAAAGTGGGGCTAAAAAGAATGTTATGGCTTTATTTGTTCTTTTTTGTTTGCTTTTTATGGTAGGAGAAATAACATATTTTTATGCCGATCTGATGGTCCCATGTAGAAGAAAAAGTTGAAGATGTGCAGAGTAGGGTGGAGGGGAATTGCCTGAGTCCTATGTAGGTTAGAAGAGATGAAACCTACTGCCAAAGTAGAATTTAGTAAACAATAGGAATTACAAGCTCATATATTTAAGCCACTATTTGAGCCCTGAAAAGGGAGAGAAGAAATTTAAATATATTAAATAGACTAGGATTTTATTTTGTAGCTTGGTTTTTAGTCATTGGAGACATTTTACTGCATTTCCTTTAATTCAGTGCAATTTTCATCAGATTTTATATCAGCACAATGCTCAATTCATAAGCTCAATTTACAATCTATCCAAATTTTTTGTTTGTTGTGGAGTTGTTCCATATCATGGCAATAGGTGGAAAATAGATTCTATGTGGAAGAGGAGAAACCTTCATTTATCAGTAAAGTAGAAAGTAGAATTATCCCCTGAGAAATAGTGAGACCATGTGAAAAATTGAGATCCAAATCTAAATAACTACTCTGTGCTCTAAGTACCTAGATGCTATAAAGATGTCGGCCCAGCTCTACCATATGGAGATTTCCTTCTCACTCTTTATATGTTCATATAGTTCTGGACAATTAGAGGTGCAAAATGAGAGTCTACCTGGCCACAGTCATAGTGATTAGACCAGAGGAAAACCTTCACCCAAGTTGAATCAATGTTGCTTTCTTGAGAATTAGAAAATTACACCCATTCCAGTATTGACTGATCTCTTAAATGACAAAAAACATGGAATAGCTGTGTTTTATGTTTACTGGACTGGCGAAAAATAAAAATGGCCCCCCAAAACATGGAATATTACAGAACTGTTTAGAAAAGCAAAAATGAAAATGTAGGGAGCACTGAGATTCCCATGGCTGCTCATTAGCATATTTAAGCACATTTCTCAATCCTGACCTAGTGTTCCACAAAATATTCCACATCCTCATGGGACTAAGAAGGGTGAAGATTACTGGAGCTAATGGGTCAACACGCTTATGTAGGGGGACACTGTACAATAACACTGACATGGGAGATGTCATGGGGTGTGTGGATAGGAAGTCAAGTTTCAATTATGCTCAAGTTTACAAAAGAACTTTCAGTCAAGAGGTTGAGAACATAAAGGGTTTTCAGAGAGCACAGCAAGGAGAGTCAAAAAACAGCTAACAGAGATTAATCAGAAAGGGGTAACAGCATAGGATTGGAGTTAGTTGCTGGATTAGACAGAGGGAATACAGGTTGGCATTTTGGGAACTGAATGATGTTAAGACTAGATGGACATGGAGTTACTAACTATACAGTGGAACTGTGATAATTTTGCACTACTCTAAGTATCTGACAAGACATTGTTATGATGTATAATATTGTCAAAACTTGTCTCCTTTGGTTGCCTAAAAAAAAGACCAGCCCTTTTAGCCTCATTCACACTCACTTTCTAATTTCTGAAGAAACTAGCCTTGAATGCAGGGACCAATCGATGTTTGTCTTGGTTTCAAAGGATGGAAGGGCTGAGCTCCAGGAATGAGTTGCTCTCCTGTAATGTCTGTGACTCTTCTCTAAGGATTTTATTAAGAAGTCAGACTAAATGCCTGAAAATGAGTGCAGCTTTATTTAATCCACATTCTGAAAATCTTTCACCTATAAACAGGTAGAAGGTAGAAGAAACTGCAACTGGTATCATTGCTTTTGCAAGTAAATTTACTATAAGGAATAATTCTTTTTTCCAATTTTAGAGCTCGGTATTAAATATTAGGATGAACCATGGGAATGAACAAAGGAGAAACAAAGTAGACTTTCTGTAAATTAAGTTTGCCCCGTAAATCATCCTCAGTAATTACACTAGGACAATCAATTTAGCATTTAATTAATTATTCAATATTTTAATTTAAGCTCAGGTTTTGGACAATATGGTTTTGGAACAAAGAGAACTTGGTTTAACTTTGAACTCTGCCCCCTAGGCTATGGTAAATTACAGGAGCCATAGAGACTCTCAATGTCATCATTTGTTAAAGAAGGTCATTTTCTATTTCACAGATTTTTTTTCCTGCAATTAATTATTCAGTACATATAATATACCTCACAAAAAAAGTCAGCCCAGAATAACCCTTGATTAAATACTTGGTCCCTGCCCTCATTTCTTAAGCAGCAGCCAGTGGCCATGGGCACCACGTAGCTACTTCATCGTGGGTGGGGCTGACTGCTGCCATGTTCATACTACTTAATAGTGGCCAATTAGTTTTAGAAACAACAAGTTCTTAAAGACCTGTTTATTTAAATTCTCTGTATTTATAAGGTTTGAGAAACAGATAATAATACTAAAAAAATTATTTTTTATCACAGTCAAAACTGTTTCCCAAAATTCAGTCATTGTTCTTCTGCATGAACATAATAGCAGGAGCATGCTATTATGTCTAGTCTTCTTAAAATATTCTGAAGCCTAGCATTTCTCTTTTGGTGGGCACAATTCAACCTGTTAATTATATACTTCTTGTTTTTGCCATTATTTAAAATACTTTTCTAACATGCTAGCATTCAAATATATCTCAGTTTTTTGAATTTGTTATGAAAAGAAAATAATTTGAGATTAGGGTCACAGATATTTATGAACAGGGAATTAAAAGGCATGACTAATATAATTGGCAAGAGATTTGCCTTACTTTTTCACAAGTGGAAAAAGCCATGGTTGCTTCTCTTAAATTAACTTAGTTCAATATTAAAATCAGGTAAAGTAACCAAGTCATGTTTCCCTCTCATTTTGCAATGCTCAGTGATGTTTTACAAAATTGAAAACTTTACCTTTTCATTCATTTGCTGTATGAATTAAACATTAACAAGATTCAAAGGAGCTTAAAGCCTAGGAAAAAGGTCAATATACTCTAGGGAAAACTGAAGGTTATTATTTTATGCTATTTTACTGCAGCACTGTAATTTACCACTCAAGCAATCCAGATGGAATATTGATACAGCTGGGTGAGACAAAGTCAACAGCAGGCCTACTTAATCTCTTAATAGGAACTTTCTCAATCCTAACCTTATTATTAGGATTTAGGCTTTTCCATAAAATTTTTGACAAAATATTCTTTAAGTTTTATATATTTTCTGAGCTTATTCCATTATTGAAAAAATCTGATCTATGCCTTATTCATTGATGAGATTTTTAACTAACCACAATTACCAATAACTAAGATTGTAACTTTATTTTTGCATTCATACATTACACTTAATTAACTGTTACATTTCTACAGCTAAGGTTTGAGAGATAAATATAAAATTACTAATCTTAGTAATGATGACTGAAATTGAGCTACCAAAACAGTAAAATAATTTGATTTCTATCTCAAAGAAAAATGTCTAGAGAAATCAATTAAGAAAAATTAACATTTAAAAAGTTCGTTATAAGGCTATTGACTTGTTTTATATTTGAATTTTAAAGCCAGTAGTATAAAGGATGACTCACAGGTTGGAAAATGGTTTGTGCCATTTTCAACTCGAATTGGCACCAAAACAAAGCTGCTAAAATTGTTAAAATTTGGGGTTATTACCTCTTAAAAATCTTTGTAAAATTGATTCATAGAAGAGATACCTTCCTTGTTAGAACTACTTGGAAGCGTTTTTGCTATTAGATATTATAATATGTATGGATAATTATAACCAGGTTATTATTACATTTTGGGCTGATTACAAAATATTAGTAGCTGGTACTTTTTCTCTAATATTATCATGATTCATTGAAGTGTCATTCATAATGTAAAAATACGTTAAATAACCTACTGGCAAACTAAATAATATGATGAAAACTTTATAGTAACGTAGTAGATATGTTTACCACATAGGCATTGACAAGAAAATAAGCCTAGTAGTAATAGGATGATATGTATAATGACTCCAACAGAGCGGCTTTTTGAGAAGACAGTTGTCAAGCGCATCCGTTGAAGAGAGTCCACCAACAGGCTTTGTGTGAGCAACAAGGCTGTTAATTTCACTTGGGTGCAAGTGGGCTGAGTCTGAAAAGAGAGTCAGCAAAGGGAGATAGGGGTGGGGGAGTTTTATAGGACTGGGGGAAGCAGTGGAAAGTTACAGTTAAAGGTGGTTATCTGTGGTTAGCAGAGGAGGGGGTCACAAGGTGCATGGTGGGGAGATCATAAGACTCATTGTTCAGAAGAAGAATGTCAGAAGGTCGATCTATCAGTTGGGGCAGGACAGGAACCAGTCATAATGGAATGTCGTAAGGTTGGTCAATCAGTTAAGACAGGAGCTGGCTGCTTCACTTCTTTTGTAGTTTTAGGTTGCCCCAGACTTCTTGGCTCCTGCAGGCCATCTGATCGTATAAGTTCAGGTCACAGGGGTTACAATGGCTGAGCTTCAGCTAAGAGGCCTGACAACAATCACATTGGGAAAATATCTTAAAATGTACCAAGGAGACATTTGGTTGAGAGACAATAGGATTTATTCCATAGGATGGTAGGACATTGTGATTAAAAGGAGAAAAAAGTCTATAATATGAAATAATACCAGGATTCCCAAAAGGGCACATATTATAGTTAATAGATTACAGTTTTCTGTGTTTCCAATGATATTACATTCAATGATGAAAAAAAAAAATGGACCTGAAATCCTTTTTGTACTTACCAAATTGTTGATTTTAAGAGTAATTAGTATCGAGGAACTCTGCTCAATCTCTTGAAACTGAAGCTAAAAAGTAATAATTTAATCAGATTGTATTTTAAACTTTCAACTAGTAATAAAGGCATTTCTGAGGAAGGCAATTATACAAACTAAAATTAAATACAATTATATAAGTCAAAACATGAGATATGTATCACAAACGCTACAGATTTTATTTCCAGTTAAATCAGATATGCTATACAAGCAATGTATGCTTGTGTACTAAATATTGCACTTTGAAATCAACTGACTTATATAGAAAACAACCTTATGATGTTTAGTAGTCATGATATTCAATAAAAAAAATTAAAGTTAGAAATGTAAATAAACCTGTATGCAGCATGGTCCTGTGTATGAGAAAGAAATCATCCAGGGTAGGTCAAATTCTGGAATGTCTTTCCGACCTCTAATGCCTGCCTGCACTGTTAGGCATTTTCCTGCATCAGTTTTTCCTTTAAATAAAAGCCCCATGTGAGTATACCCTTGTAAGTCTAGTGAATACTTTCAAACATTTGAAGTAAGGAAAACAATCTAGCTGCACACTGGAAGAACTGGGAAACTTAAATTTTAACTCATGCTAGATATCACAACCAAGATTCTGATTTAATTGTTTTGGGGTATGGCCTGGATTACAGGATGTTTAGAAGCTTCAGAGGTAATTCTAATATGGTGCTTATAGTTGGGAACCACTGAACTGAACAAAGATTAGTTATGTCCACAGGCGAATATTCAGGGTAATTAGTAAAGCATGGTATTTAGTATAGCTGGGACATCGACTCTTTCCTATTTCAGCCTCTTTGAAAAGCAGAAAACCCGGAATCTCTGGGTCAGATCAGGAGACATCTCTAAGCTGTGTTTTCTTTTGTTTGTTTTGTGTGATTGTTACAGAATACACCATCTGAGACAAATCTGGCTCTTGGATATTACCAGTGGATAAATAACTGTCAGTGCTATAGAACATAGTATTTGTAGAATTTGTTTCAGAGTTTTTGATCATGAACAATGTGTTTTTACATGGAAGAGGGAATCCACACTCTGGGAAGCTTCATCAATGAAGTGCACAGCATCTCAAGACTGTAGAAGTGGATGTTATTAAAGAGATGGCTTATACCATTTTCTCATTCTAATCAATACCCCCAGTAAAGGGTTTCTTGCATAAAAAGCCTAAGAATCAATTTTGCCAAATTAGGTTGGTCTCACAAGGAAATGGAAGGGACCGAAAATTAGACTCAGTCCTAAGTAAGAGTACAGCAGTCCATAGGGGTATTTCTTTTTATGTCTCCTCTAAAGTTTTTTTTCCTTTTTCACATAAATTTAAATACAAATGTGCAATTAGATTGTGAAACATTTCTAATTTTTATCTGTTGTACAGATATTTAGACCACAAATTATTTGGAACATATTTGCTAGTTTTTAAAATTTATAACTAACTGAAAACATAACTGTTTTCAATTATTTTTCATGTCATAAAATAATGGAAGATAGAGTTATCTGCTTTATATTCAGAGAAATTTCCACTTAATTATTTCTTTAAAAAATTATTTCACAGAGCATTGCTATTTTTCCCTTTGGTACGCTGCATTCTTTTATATTAAAACCATTGTTTTGTCTCCCTTTACTGTATTTAACAAGGATATAGTTAAGTAAGCCCAGTTTGGAAAAGTAGTTTTTAGAGAGAAATAAAGGCAATAAAACTGTACAGGCAATCATGTCTATTTCTTCTAGACTTTAATTATTTTTACCTTAAAACCTTATATTTTAATGGAGTAAGAAAGCAAAACCAAAAATGGTTTTAAATATAAAATTTTATCTTTGATTTCTGAGGTAGCAATATTCAATAAACAAATAGGTTTCATTGGGAGAAAAAATATACTTTTCAAGAATAGAAAATCTTATTTAATTTAATTTATTATTATTATTTACCATGCAGTGCTATCTAGGTTGAGACAAAACTTCACTATGAACAGCTCTAGCCTAATTTTCAAGGGTAAACATACGGGAGGAACATTTAGTAATATACTTACTTGTAAAAGAAAAGCCATATGCATTACATGGGTACATTTTGGTGTCTATAGCCTACAGCAAGCTCTTGGTCTAGATCCATAATGAACAATGAAGTCAGGAATTGATTTCTGCCACTGCCTCTTGGATGACATTTATAATTTGCTACTGCTTGTTGTTACATTACATCTCAGTTTTCTAATTAGACTTTACAATCCTTAAGAACATGAAATGTTGTTCACTTTTCACTTTCCATAAATACCTAGAGCACTGTCTAAGTCTGCCAATCTAATTATTCCTGTAGTCTGAAGCTGCCCTAAAGTAGTTGAAATCTAGCCAAAAGGTCACAGATGTTTAGTCTTGGAAAAGACCTTGAGAGACACTCCTGTTCATATGCCTGATTTGGCACACTGAATAATTTTTTTGTTTTCAGGCAGATGGCATCTGGACTTACATGTATTTCTACTCTAAAAAGCAACGAATGAATATTCCCTGTTTTCATCTGAAGACTCATAGGATTTCCTGTCTTACCAGGCAATATAACTCTAGTTAGACCATATCCTCTGCCTTCCACACTTTGTTACATTCCATCTCCCATAAACTTCTATTCTAAATTTACTTCTGTTCTCAAGATATACACCATCCATGACCATTTTCTTGGTGGTCAGGATGAATCAGTAAAATAAATATAGAAGGGTATCACTTAAAATATTTAATAACAATTATGGCACAGGCCCAATCTTATCAGAGTGGGGCAATAAAAAAATCAATGCCAGCTACATTTAACTCTATGGCCATATTGGTGCACACCAACTCAATATCAGCCTTAAAAATATACAATCTCATAGAAAACATGAGAATTAAAGAGAATCAATTCTGAAGACTGTATTTGTTTCCTAGGGCTGCTGTAACAAATTATCACATACTTGACCACAAAAACAAACAGAAATGTATTTCTCCAGTTTTGGAGGCCAGAAGTCCTTAATCAAGGTGTTGGCAGGGATTAATTCCCTCTGGAGACTCTACAGGAGAATCTATTCCACACTTTTATTTTAACTTCTGCCAGCAACTCTTAATGATCCTTGGTTAAAGGATTCATACTTTCAATGTCGGCCACAAAATTTACATAGACTTTTCTGTGTGTGTCCAATTTCCCTCTTTTTTTTCCCTTAAAAGGTCACCAGTAAAAGCCTATCCTAAATTGAAGATAATCTCAAATTGAGATTCTTAAATTAATTACATCTGTAAACTCTCTAATTTAAAATGAGGTCACATTAATGGATATTGGGGTTTAGAACTTGGACATTTTATTTTGTGGGACACTATTCAACCCACTACAAAGAACATATATCCTGGATGTTTTACGTACAGCCAAATCTTAAATCTTAATTTTATCTGATAAGGCAAATATTATTTACTCTGTTTTTCATTTGAGAACACTAAAGCTTAAAGAAATGGAGTGCCCATTGTGTTAGACTGCATTGCCATAAAAGAATACCTGAGCCTGGGTAATTTATAAAGAGAGAAGATTTATTTTGACTCACAGTTCTGCAGGCTGCACAGGAAGTATGGCACCAGCATCTGTTCCTTGTGAGGGTACAGGAAGCTTACAATTTTGGCAGAAGATGAAGGGGAGCAGGCACATCACGTAGTGAGAGCAGGAGTGAGAGAAGTGGGAGAGGAAGTGACACACTCCTTTACATAACCAGATCTCATGTTAATTCAGTGCAAGAATGTACTCACTTTAACAAGGAGGGCACCAAGCCATTCATGAGGGATCTGCCCCAGTGATCCAAACACTTCCTACCAGGCCCAACATACAAAACTGGAGATTACATTTCAACATGAGATTTATAGGGGACAAACATCCAAACTACATCATTCCATCCTTGGCCCTCGAAATCTCACATCTTTCTTACAAAGCAAAATGCAATCATGCCTTCCCAACAGTCTCTAAATGTCTTAAATCATTCCAGCATTAACTTAAAGTCCAAAGTCTTATTTGAGGTGCAAAGTAAGTTTCTTCCATTTATGAGCCTGTAAAATAATAAATAAGATATTTACTTCCAAGATACAATAATGATATAAGAATTGGGTAAACATTCTGATATGGTTTGGCTGTTTCTCCATCCAAATCTCATCTTAAATTGTAGCTCCCATAATTCCCACATGTTATGGGAGGGACCTGGTAGGAGATAATTAAATCATGGGGGAAGTTTCCCCCATACTGTTCTTATGGTGGTGAATAAGTCTCACAAGATCTGATGGTTTTATAAGGAGAAATTCATTTCATTTGATTTTCATTCTCTCTCTTGCCACTACCATGTAAGAAGTGCCTTTCACTTTCACCTTCTCATATGATTGTGAGGCCTCCCTAACCACATGGAACTTAAAGTTCATTAAACTACTTTCTTTTGTAAATGGACCAGTCTCTGGGTTTTTTTTTTTTATTAGCAGCATGAAAACAGACTAATACAGTAAACTGGTACCAATAGAGTGAACTACTGAACACTACTAAAAGGATAACCAAAAATGTGGAACAACTTTGGAACTGAGTAACAGGCAGAGGTTGAAACAGTTTGGAGAGCTTAGAAGATGACAGGAAAATGAGGGAAAGTTTGCAGCACCCTAGAGACTTGTTGAATGGCTTTGACCAAAATACTGATAATGATATGAACAATGAAATCCAGGCTGAGGTGGTCTCAAATAGAGATGAGGAACTTTTTGGGAACTAGAGCAAAGGTGACTCTTGTTATGTTTTAGCAAAGAGACTGGTGGCATTTGCCTCTACCCTAGAGATCTGTGGAACTTTGCACTTGAGGGAGATGATTTAGGGTATATGGCAGAAGAAATGTCTAAGCAGCAAAGCATTCAAGAAGTAACTTCCATGCTGTTAAAAGCATTCTGTTTTAAAGGGAAGCAGAGGATAAAAGTTTGGAAAATTTGCAGCCTGATGATGCAATAGAAAAGAAAAACCCATTTTCTGAGAAATTCAATCTGGCTTCAGAAATTTGCATAAGTAATGGGGAGTCAAATGTTAATTGCACAATGGGAAAAATGTTTCCAAGGTGTGTCAGAGACCTTTGTGGCAGCCCTTCCCATCACAAGCCCAGCGACCTAGCAGGAAAAAATGGTCTCATGGACAGGCCTAGGGTCCTCCTGCTGAGTACAGCCTAGGGACTTGGTATCCTGTGTCCCAGCTACTCTAGCCACAGCCAAAAGGGGCCATGCTGCAGCTCAGGTCATGGCTTCAGAGGGTGCAAAGCCCAAGCCTTGGCAGCTTCCACATAATGTTGAGTCTGCAAGTGCACAGAAGTCAAGAATTGGGGTTTGGGAACCTCTAGATTTCAGAGGATGTATAGAAATGCCTAGATGTCCAGGCAGAAGTTTGCTGCAGGGGTGGAGCTCTCATGGATAACCTCTGCTAGAGCAGTGAGAAAGGGAAATGTGGGGTTGAAGACCCCACACAGAGTCCCCACAGGAACACTGCCTAGTGGAGCTGTGAGAAGAGGACTACCATCATCCAGACCCCAGAATGGTAGATCCACTGACAGCTTGCACAGTGCACTTGGAAAAGCTGCAGACACTCAATGCCAGCCTTTTAAAGCAACCAGGATGAATGCTGTACTTTGCAAAACCATGGGGGCAGAACTGCTCAAGACTATAGGAACACACCCCTTGCATCAGTGTTCCCTGGATGTGAGATGTGGAGTCAAAAGAGATCATTTTGGAGCTTTAAAATTTGACTGCCCTGCTGAATTTCAGACTTGCATGGAACCTGTAGCCCCTTTGTTTTGGCCAATTTTTCCTTCTGGGAAAGGGTATATTTGCCCAATGCCTGTTTCCCCATTGTATCTTGATTTTACAGGCTCATAGGCAGAAAGGACTTGCCTTGTCTCAGATGAGACATTGGACTGTGGACTTTTGAGTTAATGCTGAAATGAGTTAAGACTTTGAGGGATAGATGGGAAGGCATGATTGCTTTTGAAATGTGAGGACATGAGATTTGGGAGGAACTATGGTGAAATGACATGGTTTGGCTGTTTCCCCACCCAAATCTCATCATACATTATAGCTCCCATAATTTCCACATGTTATGGGAGGGACCTGGTGGAGATATTTGAATCATGGGAGGTAGTTCTCTCATTCTTTTCTTGTGGTAGTGAATAAGTCTCAAGAGATCTGGTGGCTTTATAAGGGGAACCCCTTTCACTTGGTTCTTATTCTGTCTCTTGCCGCCATGTAAGAAGTGACTTTCACCTTCTATCATGATTGCGAGGGAGGCCTTCCTCGCCCCATGGAACTGTAAGTCCACTAAACCTCTGTCTTTCTTAAATTGCTCAGTCTCAGGTATGTCTTTATTAGCAGTGTGAAAACAGACTAATACACGTTCTCATCTCAAAAGGGAGAAATTGGCCAAAAGAAAGGGGCATCAAGCCACATACAATTCTCTGAAACCCAGAAGGGCAGGCATTAAATTTTAAAGAAAGCACCAAAATAATCCTTGCCTCTGTGTCCTGCATCCACAGCACACTGGGATAAGGGGTGAGCTCCTGAGGCCTTGGGCCGCTCTGCCCCTGTGTCTTTGTAGGGGGAACCCCTGTGGCTGTTTTCATGGTTTGGAGGTGAATGCTTGCAGCTTTTCTAGGCTGAGGTTGCAGGCTGCTTTGGCTTTACCATGGAGTCTGGAGGGTGGCAGACCCATTTAGACAGCTCCTTTAGGCAGTGCCATGCTGAAAACTCTGTGTGGGGCTCCACCTCCACATTTCCCCTCAGCACTGCCCTAGCAGAGACTCTCTGTGAGAGCTCTTCCCCTGAAGCATGCTTTTGCCTGGGCACCCAGGCTTTCGGATACAACCTCTGAAATCTAGGTGGAAGCGCCAAACTTCCTTCAGTCTTGCATTCTGCATGCCAGCAGGCTTAACATCATGTGGAATCACCAAGGCCTATGGCTTGTGCTTTCTGGAGTGGCGACCCAAGCTTCACCTGAAATCCTTTGAGCCACAGCTGAAGCTGGAGCAGCCAGGATGCCGGCAGCAGTGTCTCAAGGATAAGCAGGACAATGGAGCCCTTGACTTGGCCCATGAAACCTTTCTTTCCTCTTAGGCCTCGGTTTGGAAGGGCGACTGTGATGGCAGAGCCTGTCTCCAAGATCTCTGAGATGCCCTGAAGTCTTTTTCCCATTGTCTTCTATATTAGAACTTGGCTCCCTTTTAGTCATGCTAATCTCTCCAGCAAGTAGTTGCTCCACAGTCCACTTGAATTTCCCTCTTGAAAATGATCTTTTCTTCTCTATCACATGGCCAGATTTTGAGTTTTCCATTTTTTTCACTCCACCTTCCTTTTAAATATAATTTACAACTTCAAGTCATTTATTTGGTCCTACATTTGATTTAGGATGTTAGAAAAAGGAAGGCCACACCTCGAATGATCAGAAATTTCTTTTGCCAGACAACCAATTCATTACTCTTAATTTCAAAGTTCACAGATATTAAGATGTGGACACAATGCAGCCAAGTGCTTTGCTAGAGTGTAACATGGGTGACTTTTGCTCCAGTTCCTAATAAAATCCTTACTTTCATCTGAGATCTCATCAGCCTGACCATCACTGTCTACATTTCTATCACCATTTTAGTCACAACCATTTAATAAGTTCCTAAGAAGTTACAAAGTTTCTCCTGTCTTTCTGTCTTCTTTTGAGCCCTTCAAACTCTTCCAACCTCTGTCTGTTACCCATTTCTAAAGCTGCCTCCACATTTTTAGGTAACTTTATAGCAAAACTTCTTTCCTGGGTACCAATTTTCTGCATTAGTCCGTTTGCATTGCTATAAAATAATACCTGAGATGGAACAATTTATAAAGATAAGAGGTTTATTTTGACTTATGATTATGCAGGCTATACAGTGAGCATTGTGCTGGCATGTGTTCCTGATGAGGACCTCAGGAAACTGGCAATCATAGCAGAAGATGAAGGGGGAGTGGGTTCATCATATGGTGAAAGTGGGAGCAAAGATGGGGGGAAGTGTCACATGTTTTTAAACAACCAGATCTTGTGTGAACTTATTACCAGGAGCAGGGCACCAAGTCATTCATGGAAGATCCGCTCCATGATCCAAACACCTCCTACCAGGCCTCGCCTCCAACATTGGGGATTATATTTTAACATGAGATTTGGAGGGGACACACATCCAAAATATATCACCCATCAAAAGACTAACTTAAAAATCTAGAATGAGAATTTAAGCTTTCTCTTTTATAGCAAGCACAGCAACTGAGCAAGAAATAAAATCAGACTCATCTCATGATAAGCAGATAAAAGACAAATATTTTATTTTTTCTCTATTATGGTTTGATTTCAAAGATATATTAAATCTGATTATAAATTTTTAAAATGTGTTACAAGCAGGGGTATTCATTACTTATTATTATTCATGCAGTGGAGAGTGTTAAAAGAAAAGATGGATGTTATTGAACATAATCATAGACAACTAGACAACTGAGTGGAGAGGATGATCAACATGAATCCTGGCTGAGGAGAGTGAAGAGAAGTGTGATGACAGAGAATAGGCCAGGCTTAGTATGACATTTCTAGGTCAGCAGAACTAATATGACCTGGCTCTGTGTCCCCAACTAAATCTCATCTTGAATTGTAATTCCCAAGTGTTGGGGGAGGGACCTTGTGGGAGGAGATTAGATCATGAGGGTGGTCCCCCCATGCTATTTTCCTGATAGTGAGTAAGTTCTCATGAGAGCTGATGGTTTTATAAGGGGCTTCCCCCTTCAATCCCTCTCATTCTTCTCTCTCCTGCCACCTTGTGGAGAAGGACATGTTTGCTTCCCCTTCCACCATGTTTGAGTTTCCTGAGGCTTCCACAGCCCTGGGGAACTGTGAGTCAATTAAACCTCTTTTCTTTATAAATTACCTAGTCTCAGGTATGTCTTTATTAACAGCATGAGAACAGACTAATATAGTAAATTGGTACTAGAAGTTGGGTGCTGCTCTAAAGATACCCCAAAATGTGCAAGTGACTTTGGAACTGGGTAAGAAGAAGAGGTTGGAACAAGAGGTTGGAAGAAGAGGTTCCAGTCAGAAGACGACTGGAAAATGTGGGAAAGTTTGGAATTCCTAGAGACTTAGAGGGCTCAGAAGAGAGGAAGACATGGGAAAGTTTGGAACTTCATAGAGATTTGTTGAATGGCTTTGACCAAAATGCCGAGAGTGATATGGACAATGAAGTTCTGGCTGAGGTGGTCTCAGATGGAGATGACGAACTTTTTGGGAACTGGAGTAAAGGTCACTCTTGTTATGCAAAGAGACTGGTGGCATTTTGCCCCTACCCTAGAGGTCTGTGGAACTTTGAACTTGAGAGAGATGATTTAGGGTATCTGGTGAAAGAAATTTCTAAGCGGCAAAGCATTCAAGAGGAAGCAGAGCATGAAAGTTTGGAAAATTTGCAGCCTGATGATATGTTAGAAAAAAACCATTTTTTCTGAGGAGAAATTCAAGCTCCCTGAAGAAATTTGCATAAGTAATGAGGAGCCAAATGATAATCACCAAGAAAATGGGGGAAATGTCTCCAGGGCATGTTACAGACCTTCATAGTAGCCCCTCCTATCACAGGCCAGGAGGTGTAAAAGGGAAAACTGGTTTCCCCCTGCTCTATGCAGCCTTGGGACATGGTGCCTTGCATCCCAGCTACTTCAGCTTCAGCCATGACTAAAAGCAGCCAATGTACAGCTCAGGCCATTGCTTCAGAGGGTGCAAGCCTCAAGCCTTAGCAGCTTACAAGTGGCGTTGATCCTGTGGATGAACAGAAGTCAAAAATTGAGGTTTGGGAACTTTCGCCTACATTTCAGAGGATGTATGGAAATGATATCTAAACAGAAGTTTGCAAGGGTAGAGTCCTCATGGAAAATCTCTGCTAGGTAGTGCAAGAGGGGAATGCAAGGTTGGAGCTCCCACACAATGTCCCACAACTGGCCACCATCCTCCAGTTCCCAGAATGGTAGATCCACCCACAGCTTGCACAGTGCACCTGGAAAAGCCACAGACACTAAATGTCAACTGTGAAAGCAGCTAGGGTCGGGGGCTTTACCCTGCAAAACCACAGGGGCGGAGCTGCCCAAGGCTATGGGAGCCCAACACTTGGATCAGTGTGACCTGGATGTGAGACATGGAGTCAAAGGAGATCATTTTGGAACTTTAAGGTGTAATAACTGCTGTAGTGCATTTCAGAATTTTATGAGGCTATAGCCCCTTTGTTTTGGCCATTTTCTACCTTTTGGAATGGGTGTATTTACCCAATGCCTATATCCCTATTGTGTCTTGGATGTACCTAACTTGCTTTTGATTTTACAGGCTCATAGGTGAATAGGACTTGCCTTGTCTCAGATGAGACTATGAACTTTGACTTTTGCGTTAATGCTGAAATGAATAAAGACTCTGGGGAACTATTGAGAAGGCATAATTTTGTTTTGAAATGTGAGAAAGATGAGATTCAGGAGGGGCTATGGGCAGAATGTTATGGTCTGGCTTTGTGTCCCCTCCCACATCTCATCTTGCATTGTAATCTGAATTGTAATCCACATGTGTTGGGGGAGGGACCTCATGGGAGGTAATTAGATGATGGAGTCGGTCCCTACATGCTATTCTCATGATAGTGAGTAAGTTCTCATGAGGTGTGATGGTTTTACAAGGGGCTTCCTTCTTCACTCTCTCATTCTTCTCTCTCGATGCCTTGTGAAGGATATATTTGCTTCCCCTTCCATCATGATTGTAAGTTTCCTGAGGCTTCCCCAGCCCTGCAGAACTGTGCATCACTTAAAACTCTTTCCTTTATAAATTACCTAGTCTTGAGTATGTCTTTATTAGCAGCATGAGAACAGACTAATATAAGAACTGTCTTCCCCAACATTTGCATTGGCTCCATCTCCATTTTCAGATATTGTCTCATTATCCTCTAGAAATTTTGACCATATATTTCATTAAAGTGTCTCATTAATGTTTCTAAGTATTTTTTCCTATTGTCCATTTTCCTCCCATCTTTTAGTTTTTTGGTAGCATAAGCAAGATATGTGGGCTTTAAAAATCGTATGTAAGTGCATTATAAACATTATTTTTTCAATGGACATATCAAATGTCAATACAGTACTCTTAGTCTGTAGGATATACATATTAATTTTAAAACATAAGACTTATGAACATTTTCTAAATAGTAGAAATACTTGAAATAAACTTTTGAAAACAAGGTTGAAACTATTAAAACAAAAATTCCTATGATAAAGAAGAATAATTTTCAAAGGCCTCCAGGTTAGCAATTCATTTTCTGCACAGAAACCATGTTTAATTTATAAATTAAAACAAGTAAAAGTGGCTGCAGAAACAAATAATATTTTAATTTATTTGGAGCTCTCTAAATCCTCTTACGGAACTGGTTGATTGTAATATATGAGCACAGGAGGAGGTCAATATAAATTATCTTATGATAAGTTTCGAATTTTTAAGGATAAATTATTTTCTGAGTTGAGTATTTTCTTTTCAAACATAATATTTTAGTAGTAGAATTTTTACAGTAGAAAAACATATCAAAAATATGTATGTATTATTTTCAAGATACTCTCTATTTATATCCTAGAAAATATTCAGCTATAAAACTTCAACAGTCTTGATTGAATTCAAGGTAGCAAAGCACTGAATAGAATAATAAATTAGTGTCTAAGTGTTTAGACCTCATAAAACGTATTTTGAGGCATTTAAATATTATTCACATTGTTATTATATCTAATACATCTGACTAAAAATAAAGTAGGTAACTGATCATAGGAACACCAGACATATTATTTTTTATTCTGCCTGAAAAAGGTCTTAAGTTCCAAATATGCTCCCCTTTTCCAACTATAGGAGACAGTCCTACAATTGTGTTTTTCAAATGTTTGTAGGAATCATGCACTTAATTCAGAGAGAAATAGTATGCTGACAAGTGTGGTACCTGATATCAATGCTAGGGTATTTTCCCATACTTTTAATCTCTATACTATCCTCTACTTCACACCTTGTACACACAAACTTACAGATGAGTATGTGTGCATGCCCAACATGCATGCACATACACACACACATTCTGCATAACTGATGAATGGTTAGATTTTTTGTCATTGTGGTCATCTGACCTCTGAGTGTGTCTTATGTCCTCCTCCTCCTCCTCTTCCTCCTTTTGCTTATAATGCTAAAACTAAAAGAAAACAATAAGGGTGTATTCAGGACATAGTTCTGCCATGCTTATGTTGAATGGCACATATTAAAGAATTGAAGCATGAACCTCTTAAGCTAAAAAAAATTCTTATGCCTGATATTGCTGCATCTAGTTTTCTTTTAAAAGATGTATTGGAATAAGTAAGAATTAAAGGTCCTTAGAACAAAAGACATTAATAAGAGTTCATGTTTGATAAATAGTGTCTTTTGTCCTACCTCAGGACAAGTTTATTTTTTTACCCAATTTATCCTTACGAAATATCATAATAGTTATTACAAGACAAAATAGAATTCAGCTAGTATATATTTTATGAAACCAAGACTTGAAGAATATTATAAATAATTTCAAAATTTATACATTGGTTTTAAATGGAAGTTACTAACAAGATAGCTTCCACAAATAGATTAGAAATCTAGAAGACAGGGAAGAAATAGGATAAAATAGTTCATGAATGCTCACATAGAAGTCAGATCTTTAAATAAAAGTACAAAGTAGACTTTATAGCTTAGCAGTGCAATTCGCTTTGCCCTAAGGTACCTTTCACTGAAATACTTAAACTACTACTGCTGTTTTGGGACAAGATTAAGATTGCTATTTGGGGCTAATTGCCAGGATGTAAGATCAAATTAATATGGTACAAAACTCATAGCCTCATCCAGTGTTACAAACTGGAACAAGTCATTTTAGAACTAATACAACCTAGCAATGTTTAACTGAATCAGAGTTTAGTAACATGAGCCAGCTCGACAACTTCCAGGGCAGAAGAGCCAATCATGAAATAACATTTACTAACTGAACCAGACAAAGGGAGAACAACCTATCAGGTGGGATACATCACCACACGATTATTGCAAAACCACCACCTGGACTTACAGATCTAGGCCAACTGGGTAACCATTTTAAACACAATCTAAAATGTTAATACTGTGTCTCATTGTTCATTGATTCACTTGCAGCTGAAGGGCCAAACCAAATGAGAGGGAAATCGGAGACTATGTTTTAAAAGATCAATGTCGCCACTTTCTTGAACTGAATATCAAAAAATAAGACTCTTGTATCGAATATAAATTAGGTAAATACTGTGACAGTTAAAGCCTCTTTCCCCCTGCAGCTCACAATTCCTGCTTTTCTTTTAAGGTTGGCAAAGTATTTCCTTTGTTTCTGTCTAATCTGCAGTCCTTACTTCTATTTATGCTAAGCTCATATTCTTCGCTCACATCATGATACTAAACAGGAGATGATTTCTTAACAGAGATAAATATTATTTTTACTAAGGGAATTAAAACTGCAAAGCACAATCATACAAACAATCAATATTAACAAAATAAAAAAGATAAAGTAAACAAGCAAGAAATAATTCAATTTTTATACTTTTACAAAGCTCTTCAGAATTATTATTTTCAAGCTGCTAGATAAAGCCATGATAAATTAGAACCACTCTTCCTAATATTCACTTTATCTCCTAAATTGCATTTTGCCTAGAAAAAAGCTTAAATGTATCTTAAAATATTGTATTAAAGAATGATAAAAGAAATATCTGTTCCTGGGCCCTCTATAACTTACATCTAAAAAACAAATATTAGGTATAGGTCTGTTCTCTTTGGTTAATATTTCTAGAAAAACTAACCCATAAATCATGTCCATAATTTGTAGTTAAGAAATGTAGCTGGATAGGAGATTTTCAGGGACTAATAGAGGAATTTGCTTAATTTTTACACATTTACAAACAATCTTTGGTCAATTAGCTTATGTGAAGTATTTTTTTGAAGGATGAAAGTATGAGAATTGTAAGAAGCTGATATCAATCCTGTTATGTCATACTTTACCAACATGACTTCAACAATTAATTGCCAAGCATTTTATTTAAATAGTGTTTCTATGTGAGTTGAACATTCAAGTGGCAGTTTAAAAATTCTATCTTTCGAATGCTTACTAGGTTGTCTGAGGGTCCTGTCAAGGAATAAAAGATGCTTTGATCTTTTATTCAGCAAGCATCAAGTACCTGCTTGGCTGTGAGGTAACTAGAAAAGAGAATGTGCATAACAAGTGGCGCATGACTTCAAGGAGTGTAGTTTGACAGAAGACAAAAATATGAACCAAAGATCATCATGACAAAAGCATGGTAGCCTGGAAAATAAAAAGATATAAAAAAATTAAGATACAGATTTCTGAACCATTGAGTGTTATCCTTAATAGGTCGCTTACTACTTATCTAAGATCTCAAAGAAAATATATGGACAAAAGATATGGTCAACAAACAAGTAAAAAGCCAAACTGCTTCCACTTGAAGCTTTGATATAAAATACCTTTTTAGATTTTGGCATGACTGGCCCACACAGAAACTTCTCTTTCTGAGGATAGTGACTAGCTTAAGGCTGACAATCAAAGTGGACAAGATATTTCCTTTGGCCTATTTGTTTTAAAATATACACCTGGACTTTAGCCCTTTCTAGCCCTCCATGCTGGTGAATAAAAGACCAGTCCAAGAAGACCAGCAATCCATAAAGAAAATGCAAATGGAAAAGTAGGATGAGGAAGTGTTTTGCCCCATGCCTTGCAAAGATCTGGCCTTTGGCTTTTGCCCTAGATACTAGCACTCTGAGGAAACAGGATCAATATCAGTTTGCTTACATCTTAGCATGGAAAGGAGGGTCTCAGTAGGCAGGTGATATTAATGCTGGATCTTCCCATGTCTTCTAGGAAAAAATGCAAGTCTATTAAGAGACCAAATCCACATGAAAATACCATAGTACTTGTATAATTTGGAGAAGCACTCCTATTTTGGGGGTAGAACAACACAAACTGAGAAAAAGGGAGAACTGTGTACTTCCCTATGGGCTAATAGATCATAACAGAGAAATATACAAAATGCTATGATGGTTTGGTTGGGAATGCAGGGTTAAAGTTATCTTCCTGGAGAAGTCATTAAAGGCTTCAACTAAGAGGAAAAGCTCCAAAATAGTAATCCCAAATATTCCTCATGACCAGATGTGTGTATCTGAGCAAATAGACCTGCTAATTAGAAACATCCCTGTGTATCTATTTAGTGTTGTACTTTTATCTGCGTGTACAATAATTGTATTACTTTAAGATACATCCTTTTGGGAACTAACATTGCCCACAACAACTTTATCTGGATTATATTGATTTGTTGTGCTGCCTTTTCCTTGGATGAACTTTGAGTGATTTGCATTTTTATTATAATATCCCCTGAGAATAGTAGTGAGTGTTGATTTGTGGAGACCCAAAATTACTCAAAACTGTTTTGGCATGATTGTGAGTGAGACTGTAAAAACATTAGATGCACTTGCCTCGCCCTCTGATCCTGCCACTGGACATGTCTACATGTTAAAATGAAATGAGGATACATTGAAGGCCCTAGACTTAGAATCAGGAAATCTCAGTCACAACTTCTACACCTATAGATTTAGAAATAGAAAAATTACACCATTCTTCTATTAAGCTCTGTTTTCGGATTTGATTTTCTCTCACAGAATTATGATCATCAAACAAAAGAAATGCAAATGAAATTTTATGTTTGTATAAGCTAGTTTATTATTAATAGAATAGCATCCATTACATTATCACTTTCTTCCTGAGTTCAGTTTTTGGAATTATATGTATAAAGTTAATGGAAATTTTACAAGTTAGATGAAAGATGGCACTAAGGCAGAGAATTAGGATATAGATGGGTAAGATAATAAATATATTCAGCCTAAGACTTCTTCACTAAAATATTAAGTGCAGTCCTGTACTTTACCTCTAAAAAATGAAAGTAAGAAGGAAAACAAAGTAGTAAAATTTATAATGACAACATATTCACAGTCTTTAATAAAACAAAAACATTTCCATACAGTGAACTTTGGCTTTGAAACTGATTGTATTTTATTCACAGATTTCTCAAAAATTAATAGACATTAAAGGAGAGAATTGTGTTTTAATATACTAGGAATATCTACTGCAAATGGAAAAAAGATCTATAGGCATGCAGTAGTTATACAATAATACACATATGTCAAAACTATTAAATGAATCTGTTTCTGTTCCTACATATAATAAAAACTGACAGTGGTTCTTTTCAGCCTGATTTTTGCTTTAAAGAGGATATTCTTTATCAGTTAAATAAAAATTAAAATTAAATAAAAAATTTTAATAGAATTATCCACTTGTTATAATCTACGTTTTAAATCTTGTTAATATACACAAAACATACCCAAGTTTTAATTATGGCATATAAGTTTGAGAGCTATTTGCTGCATAATTATGAGTAATTCTATTTTTTTCACCAAATATAAGTCATTAACAATTATCCCCCCTTCCTCTCTTTCAGTTAAATTCAATATAAAACACTAAAATATCTTAGATGTATAAATGTACCCCAATATCAACTCCTTCTTATTACAGGTAACATCAAAGTGAAGTATTAGTAGTTAACATGACAAATATCTAAATAAACCATGCATGATATACAACATATCTAAGTTGCTCATTTTTAGCATTCTCAGGTCCCCTCTCTCTCTCTCTCTACTTCTCGGTCCCTCTGTGTGCATGTATAAATAACATATGTATTATACTTAATACATATATGTTATATTTACATAGTAAACATATTGGAAATGTAAATATGATATAAATAGAAAACAAAGTATATTTTATATATTTAAATCTCAAAGATTTAAATACAAATAAAATAAGAACATACATTTTAAAATTATAACTTGGATTTTCAATTAATAGGAACAGAATGACTAACCAGTATTCAGTTCATATTTCATCTGTTTACTCAATTTACTGCCAATATAAGTATTGAATAAAAAATTATTTCAGGATAGGATTAAACAATGATTAGAAAGAGATGATTGATGTGTGCATATTTAGAAACATTATGTCCTCCTAGTGAACTGATCAGTGTAATGTTCCTCTGTCTCTGGTAATTTTCTTTGCTCTGAAATCTATTTTATCTGATATTATTATAGCCACTCATGCTTTATTAATGTTTGCATGCATATCTTTTTTCAATTGTTTTCACTTTTAATATACTTACGCCATTGAATTTGAAGTGAATTTCTTATAAACAGCATATATTTGGGTCATTTGTCACAAATAACATAATTTATTCATTTTTTAAGGTTGAATAGTATTGTTTATATGCCTCCCATTATATTTCTATTGAATGAGGCAGTTCTAGGTAGTGCTACCTTGGCTTTGTCAATAGGAATGCTAGCAGCATGAAACTGACTTAACCTGGGTATGACTTTTGATCATTAAACACTGTTGATCGTGGTTAAAGCAAATCATCTTTTTTGTTCTCTAAATCTCTACTGCGGCTCAAGTTATTATTGGCTCTCTCTTAGTAGAATAGTAAGTGATATGGTTTGGCCATTTGTCCCCACCCAAATCTCATCTTGAATTGTAATCCCTACTTGTCAGGGAGAGACCTGGTGGGAGGTGATTGGATCAGGGGGGCAGTTTTCCCCATGCTGTCCTCATGATAGCAAGTGAGTTCTCATGAGATTTGATGGTTTATAAGCAGCAGTTTCCCCTGCACTTGTCTCTCTCTCCTGCCACCTTGTGAAGAGGTACCTGCCTCCCCTTCCCCTTCTGCCATGATTGTAAGTTTCCTGAGGCCTCCCCAGCACATGCAAAATTGTGAACCAATTAAACCTCTTTTATTTATAATTACCCATTCTTGGTTAGTATCTTTACAGCAGTGTGAAAACTGGCTAATATAGTAAAAAGAACAATTACAGAAGGGAAATAGTGTGTAAAACTTTGGTAATGGCAAGCAAACCTGAGAATAATTTATCTTTTTATGTAGTTTGTCCTGATCTAGGTTTTAAAGATAGGATACATTCAAAGATGGGACAAGACCGTGACATCATGCTGAGTTTAGTCCTGAAAGTGGTTAGTATTTATTCAATATTTTTGTATTAGAGGTTACTGTATGCCAGGCATTGTAAAGGTGCTAAATGTTCCCAAAGAAATAAGAAAAAGGAATGGTATCAAACTTCACAAACTTTAAAGACAAATAGAGGGAACATATAAACATATATTTGCAAATATAGGGTGAATGGATTTGTAATAAGCAAATGTGCAAATCATACTGGGTAATAAAATCCAGAAACGGACATCTCTGCTTGAGGTTGGGACACATGGTTGCAAGGGATCACACAATCTATTACCTTTAGAGATTTTTCAATAGGCCAATGGAAACAAGAAAATGAATTTTTCTAGGCAATGCCAAATCACTGGCATCATGTTCATTATACTTATAGTGATGTTTTTTAGAGGAGCTGGCATTCACAGCAATACTTTCCAAAGGGAAAAAAAGTTTACATTCAGTCTAGGTCACTGGTTTCCAATTATGATGAAAATATTTAATTTCAAGTGTTAAAAGAGATAATTCAAACCATTTTTAAACATTATTTTCTCTTCCAAAGTTATTGTACATTTTAGATGCCAAGGAACTATGACTCAGAAGATGATACGTTTCAGAAAAATCACAGTTATTAATGATACAAAGAAGATCAAATCTTAGGGAGGTTGACATGTTTAGATCCCAAATGGAAATAGCATTTAGCATTATGGTAGAACTAAGGTTCAGGAGGAGTTATAAGTCAAGAGAATGCTATCACTGAGAAAAATAAGGTGACATACAACATGTGAACATGACTCAATGAATTGTGAAAAATCAATAAACAAAAATTGCCTGTCTTACAGAAAAATGTAAGAGGTGCAAATGAAATAACAACTTCTGGCTGGGCATGGTGGCTCATGACTGTAATCCCAGCACTTTGGGAGGCTGAGTCGGGTGGATCACCTGAGGTCAGTTCTAGACAAGCCTGGCCAACATGGTGAAATCCTGTCTCTACTAAAAATACAAAAATTAGCTGGGCATGGTGGCAGGTGCCTGTAATCCCAGCTGCTCGGGAGGCTGAGGCAGAAGAATCACTTGAACCCGGGAGGCCAGAGGTTGCAATGAGCAGAGATGGTGCCACTGCACTCTAGCTTGAGCGACAAGAGCAAGACTACGTCTCAAAAAAAAAAAAATATCTATTGTAGCCATATTTGTACAGGTGAATAATACTCACAGATTTTGCTGACTTTTCCTCAAAGGCTATTCTTGTGGAGCTGGACCCACATGCATGTATATACACACACACACTAACACCCAGCAACACACATTTTCCTTTGTTTGCAAAATTGTTCTTTCTGCCTCCAAGTCAAAATTATCTTCCACCATATTATTGTATTAAATTTATGACCACAAACCTCTGGTGGATTTTTCTCATCTAAGCATTAATTAAACATTTTTTGATTTTTACAGATTATGTCACATGCATTAATAAGCTGTCCTGTACCTATCCCTATGCTTTGCTCTGTAGGGACTGTAAAAACTATGTACTTTCCTTCTCTCCCTTTTTTCATTTCTTCCCCTCTTTTTCTCTGTTTTGCTTTCCTTACTTTTATGAGTATGGAATAATATAATCTATGGGGAGATCTTTTTCTCCAAGATTATTTTTAAAGATACCATTATGTTTGGCTAGGTATTCACAGTTGATTTGACAATTTAACTCATTCTTAGACAAATAATTTGTACTTGGCCATTGTCATGGGATGCATGTTTGTGCCTTCCCTTCCAAATTCATATATTGAAACCCAAACCCCAATATGATGGTAATTGGAGATGGGGCCTTTGGGAGGTGATTAGGCCATGAGGGTGGAACTTCCATAAATGGGATTAGTGCCTTATAAAAGATATATGAGAGAATTTTCTTGTTCTTTCACAACATGAGAAGATACAAGAAGTCAGCAATCTGTATCCCTCCTGTACAACCCCCCACCCCTATCCTGGCACCCTATTCTTGGACTTCCAGCCTCTCAAACTGTGAGAAATAAATTTCTGCTTTACTGTAAGCAACTGATTCTATGGTGCTTTGTAGTAACAGCATGAATTCATAGACAGACATTAAACTAATATTTGAAAATGGCAAATGCAAGTTTAAAATTATGCATATTGACAATTTATTAATGGAAAAATTTATATAAAATACATACTTTTAGGAAGTCTGTGTTATAGAACATTTTTATGCACAAGAGATGGTTTAAGAAATAGTCAAGTAGTTATTACAATATTAAAGCTATGACTAAATTTTAGAGTTAGCTATTTTTAAGAATATGCTAAATAGTTAATGGAAAAATTAAGAACCCAGTGAGAAAGTTACTAATGATCTCCAAAGGCATTTACTAGAAAATTTGTTGCCAATTTACTTTATTCAGAGAGGTTTCCTTTGAGGGATTGTTTTTGTTTTTTACTGCTACATAATAAATTATTACAAATTTAGAGAATGAAAACAACACCCATTTATGATCTTACAGTTTCTCTTGGTTAAAAGTCCAGGCATGAATAAACTGTGTCTTCTGCTCAGGATGTCACTAGGCTGAAATGACAATGTCTGCCAAGGTTGTGATTTCATCCACAGATTAACATCATTTTCCAAGCTTACTTGTCAGCAGCATTCAGTTCCTTATGATTGCAGATTGAGGCCCTCAGCTTCTAGAGGCTGTCAATCATTTTACATCACATGGCCCTCTCCACAACATGGTGGCTTGCTTCCTAAGGGCCAATAGGAAATCTCCATCTTTGAATCTCTTCAGTAAGCTAAGACAGTCTTATATAAAGTAATGAATTCAAAGGAGTAACTGTCCCATCAACTTTACCATATTGCATTGTCTAGAAGCAAGTCACAATTCTCTACACTCAAGGTCAGGAGGCACTAGAGGAAAGGCATGGGCACTAGAGGAAAAAACATTGGGGCCACCTTAGAATTCTACCTGTCATGAGTACTTTGCTATGGTATTCACAGTCTGTTTATCCTCATCTCCAGTTTCCACTAGGACACCTCTAATTGCAAGGGAAAATATAAGTATCTAGAAGTGACTTTAAAGAAAGGGCTTATTTTTTCTTTTTTGTTCCAAAGTTCTTTCTATTTTGAGGTGAAATTTACTTAACATAAAATTAACTATTTTAAGGGGTACAATTCAGTGGCATTTAGTGCATTCACAATGGTGTGCAACCACCACCTCTCTCTAGTTTCAAAACTATTTCAATACCTCAGAAAAGCATAGTGTATCCATTAACTAATCACTCTACATTCTCCCCACTCCCATCCTCTGGGAATCATTAGTCTGTTTTCTGTTTATGAATTTTCTTATCCTGAATATTTCAAATAAAAGGAATTACACAATATGTGTTTGTTTGTGTCTGGATTTTTTCACCTAACTTAACGTTTTTGAGGTTCATCCATGTAGTGGCACATATCTGTACATTGTTCCTTTTAATGGCTTATTTTCATATCACACTGGAAGCTGGCTATTGCAAGATTGGTTATTACAGAAATCTAGTGTTGTCATCAAGGGCCCAGGTTCTTTCCAGTTTTCTGACATTTTGATATGGTGACTTTCAACTCCAGGCTTGACTGTCCTTGTAAAAAGATAGTTGCTACAGCTCTTGATATTATGTTCCCATACAAATGCTTCTGAAAGCAAAGCAAAAGGAGAATTTCTCCTCCTACTTCTTTGTAATTGGGGAAGCAAACGATTTCCCAGAAGCCTCAGAGAGCAAAGTTTTTCTTCCTCCACCTCCTGAGAAAGTCCTTCCTCCTAAATCACTCAGTGACAAAGAGAAATTGGACTTATCCTATTGTTTGCAAATAATATAATTCATTTCCTTGTGGTGGGGAGAGATCATCTTCCAAATATACTGCTGCCCCACATGATAGAAACTAACCATCTGTTAAAATATAAGAAAGGAATGGTTGTTGCGTAGGCAAATAGCTGTGCCTGCCTAGCATTCTTTATTTAAAAAATACTTTAAAAACATTTTAGTAGTAATAAAAACAGCACATACTTTATATACATAAAAAAGACAATTACTCTTCTGGCATATTTTGAGAGGCAATCTAAACTAGCAGGAACGTGGAGTGAGAGCTGTCTGGGTTATAATTCAGGTCCTTCACTCCAAACTGAGACAGATTTCTCATTGATATATTGGGAGAGGAAGAGACTTGCATAAGGAATAGGAGACTGTTTTAACCTCAAGCTAAGGAGAATCTGCTCCAGTGGTCAGACACTTCATTCCCAGAGTACAGAAGAAGAGGGAAAAAGTGCTATGTTAAGAATATGTGTCTTTTTACATTACAAATCCTTACTTTTCTAGTGCAAACCTGGGCATTTCTTCTAAGTTCATTAAAAATATGTTCTTTAAGGAACTGTCATTGAACTAGAGCTTCACAAGCAAGTGTTCTTTCAGCACTGAAAAGTTGAGAATGTTGCCCTGGGCCTTCCAGGTGTGACGAATCTCAGAGACTTTTCTGGAAGGAATAAGAATCTTTAGGTTTAGTTCTAGGCATTTATAATGCTGTGAACAATAATGTCTTCCAAGAGAAACCACTGTCAGCATGAAGAGTGGATTCAAGCTATCTCAGGCACCAATGGCCTCCACGGGGCAGTGGGAGGAGAAAAAAGAGCCACTAATATTGCTGCCAAAGCACTTCATGGGAGCCACTGTTGATGGAGGTGGTAGTGAGAGCCCTGTTTGCGAGGTGAAGATGGGCCTCATTTCCTCCTTAGTCTATCCAGGGCCAGTCACCATGAGGGAGAATACATCATGTCTAAATGCTTGATCAAGAATAGATGTGGGGTGAAAAGAGTCTGGGGATTTGGTTAATTATACACTTTAATAAAAATAGAAATTTAAAACAGTGTGGTATAAATCCCAGTGCGACTGGAAACTCAGAAATTCCAACTGGGGACTTAAAACATCCACATGAACCATAAAAACTTTTAATATATTTTTGGATAGGACAATGTATCTTCAGAACACTGGATGAAACACGTATAAATAACCAGTTTATATGTATCATATGAACACGTTTTCATAAGTCTTGTGGTAATATTAAAATGTCATTGGTAATTTGTCTACATTTATATCTCACCTGAAATTCTTATTCATATTTATATCATTTGTGTTAAAACTATTTTTAGAGAAAATGTCTAGCCAAGCACTTTGTCCATTTTTAAATTGGGTTATTTGTTTTTAAGCAATTGAGTTATAGGAGTTTGTCATATATTTTTATACCAACTATCAGATAAATGGTTTACAAATATTTTCCCTTCCTCTAGGTTGCCTTTTCACTCATTTGATTGTTTCTATTGCTGTGCCAAGCTTTGTACTTTATCTAATATGTCTTGTCTATATTTGCTTTTGCTGCACGTGCTCTTGATGTCTTATCCAAGAAATCATTGCCAAGATCGATGTTATGAAACTTTTCTTCTATGTTTTCTTCTAAAAGTTTTATGATTTCAGGTCTTACATTCAAACCTTTAATCTATTTTGAGTTAATTTTTATGTGCAGGATAAGATAGAGGTCCAATTTTATTCTTCCGCATATAGCCATTGTGTATGAGAATAGGTGCTCAACATCATTGATCATCAGGGAAATGTAACTTCTAACTAGAATGAGATACCACTGCATACTTGTTAATATGGCTATTATTGAAAAAACAAAAGATAATAAATTTTGGCAAGGATGTGGAGAAATTGGAACAATTGCACACCATTGGTAGAATATAAAATAGTATGGAACCAGTATGAAGGTTTCACAAAGTTAAAAATAGAACTACCAGTCTATCATTGTTGGACATTTGGGTTGGTTCCAAGTCTTTGCTATTGTGAATAATGCCGCAGTAAACATACGTGTGCATGTGTCTTTATAGCAGCATGATTTATAGTCATTTGGGTATACACCCAGTAATGGGATGGCTGGGTGACGAGTTAGTGGGTGCAGCGCACCAGCATGGCACATGTATACATATGTAACTAACCTGCACAATGTGCACATGTACCCTAAAACTTAAAGTATAATTAAAAAAAAAAAAGAAAAAAAAAATAGAACTACCATATGATGTAGCAATCTGACTACTGGGTATATATCCAAAGAAAATGAAAACAGGAACATAAAGAAATATCTGCGCTCCTATGTTCATTGAGGTGCTATTTATAATAGCCAAATATATAATAAAAACAACCCAAATGTCCAACAACAGATGAATGGATAAATAAAATGTAATATATACATACAAAGAAATTTTATTCAATCTTAAAGAGCAAGGAAATCTTATCATTTATGATACCATGGATGAACCTAGAAGACATTATGCTGAGTGAAATATGCCAGCCTCAGAAAGAAAAATACTGTGATTCTGCTTATATAAGTTATCTAAAATAGTCAAATGCTTAGAAGCAGAGATTAGAATGGTAGTTGCCAGTGGCTGGGGGGAAGGAAAATGGGGCATGGTTTCATAGACATAAGTTTCAGTTAAGCAAGACAAATTCTAGAGATCTACTGTGCAATATATTACCTATAGTTAACATCACTACTTATTGTTTACTTGAAAATTTATTAAAAGAGTAGATCTCATGTTAAGCATTCTTAACACACACACACACACACATATGACAGAAAGAAAGTTTTAGATGTGATGCATATGTTTATTAGTTTGATTGTGGTGATACTATCACGATTGTATGCATGTATCCAAACTCATCAAGTTAGATACATTAAACATTTACAGTTTTTTGAGGTATAATATTAAGTTATATCTCAATAAAGCTGTTGAAAATAATTTTTAACTGTAATGGTAGTATCCTTTCCAAAAGAAAGCACAGAAATATAAAAATTAAATAAATTAACTCCAAAAAGCTACTTTGGAAACATAGTATAAAATGATTCAAGGAAATACACATTTTCCTCTTTGTACATGACTCTAGAATAAGCTGCAGGTTTACTAATGTCTGTATATTTTTGTTTAAATAAATAAATATTTTTTGTTTACTTCGACTTGTAGAAATTTAAGATTATAGTATAATAGTAAATTCTGGAAATGTTTCAGCTCTGTTTCAAGCTAGGTGTTTTTAATATTGTCCTGAAAATTGTTCTTTGCCATCATGTGCATTTTTCCTTCATGTTTACAGTAAGTAGACATAGCTTCTGACTTCCCAAACTTCTTATCTCTTGCTCTTCTAAATAATTCTGGATAATGAGATATAGTATTGCTAGGAAGCAATGTATTCTCATGCTGTGGAATTGTCATGAGAATACCCTGTCTGAAATACTTTTCTGCCTTTCCAATGCTCAGAATAATGCCTAAGGAAATTTACTTTTATGAAGTGAACTTTAGATGCAATTCTCCTACTCTTGAATAATATGCAGCATGTATGCATAATTCAGTTTTGGTAGTTTGTATAAAGATGCCTATGAGGAAGAAAAAATAACAAAATTTGGATGACTCACATTGTCACTCTTGGTAATCAGGAAAAATCAGATGCACTGAGCTTGGCCTGAAAGAGATGATAATTTTTGGGTGTGCAAAGATATTCTTTTATGTTGCATAGTCATTATTGTCATCATCATCATACTGCCCACCATTGGAATTTGAGCACTTTGTGGGAAGGGGCACTTGGATAAAAAATATCAAGTCTGATGACTCCAACTCCCATATTGATTCTAATCTTATTGCCTATAATAATTAGATAATTTTATCAAATAGCCAACAGAATTATCTTTCAAATTACTCATAAAATGTTTTAAGATTTCCTTTTGAATATAAATTTGTTTCTTTGTATTCTCTTTCTTATTTCCTGCTTTCTCTTTCATGTTTCAAAGATTTTAAATAACCCATTAACTTTCTTCTATTCACATCTTAGCTGCACTTCTTTGTACTATTATTAGTGCTCTAAGAATTATAGAATGCATCCACAACTTATGACATTCTATTTATAGTCACCTTGTTTTGTTTTCTTTTGTTTTCAGACAGGGTTTCACTCTGTCACCTAGGCTGGAGTACCATGTTATGATCACAGCTCACTGCAGCCTCAACCTCCCAGGCTCAAGTCATCCTCCCACCCCCTGAGTAGCCGAGACCACAGTGTGTGCCACCATGCCCAGATAATATTTATTTTTATTTTTTTGTAGAAATAGGGTCTCATTATGTTGCCTAGGCTGGTCTCAAACACCTGGGCTCAAACTGTCCTCTTAATTTTTTAAAAACTAAAAAATAAATATAACTTCTGAAGCTCTTCAATCTATTTTGAGTTTTCATATAATATTTTCTTCAACTTTGACTTGTGTGTGTTGTTTAGCTCTGCTGGTGGCTAATTGTATTAGTCTGTTCTCATGCTGCTAATAAAGACAATAAAGACATACCTGAGGCTGGGTAATTTATAAAGGAAAGAGATTTAATTGACTCACAGTTCCACATGGCTGGGGCGGCCTCACAATCATGGAAAAAGATGAAGGAAGAGCAAAGGGACATCTTACATGGTGGCAGGCAAGAGAGCATGTGCAGGTGAACTCTCCTTTATAAAACCATCAGATCTTGTGGGACTTACTCACTATCACAAGAACAACATGGGAAAGACCCACCCCCATGATTCAATTACTGACCACCAGGTCCCTCCCATGACACACTGGAATTATGGGAGCTAAAATTCAAGATGAGATTTGGGTGGGGACACAGCCAAATCATATCACTAATTATCTCAGCTTTTATCAGATAATTTATTTAAATAAACTTATTTTTGAAGAACTTATTTATTGGATGTAAAATCTGCATTGACATTTTAAAAACCATTTTAAATAGAGCATTATATTGTCCTCGGACCCCCATTGTTTCTATTGTAGACAGATCATAATTCTTTCATTGTTCCTCAATATATAGTTTTATTTCTTAGGTTGCTTTAAAATTTTTCCTTTTTTTGTGTTTAATACTTTAACTATTATATGGTTAGGTGTGGTTTTTCTTTTATATATTATACTAAGGTTTTATTAAGATTTATTTTTATCTCTAGACTGATGTTCTTCATCAAATTAGAAGAAAATTTGATCATTTTTAAAAATATACTTTTATATTCTATTCTCAATCTAGTCTCCTTCTAGTCTCTAATTATCTATATGTTAGTTTGTATGATATTATTCCACAGAGCACTAAAGTTCAATTTATTTTCTTTAATCTTTTTATTTATTTATTTAGTTTGTTTTTCAATTTGAATTCTTTCCATTGATATTTTCTGAAGAAGTACATGGAATCTTTCTTCTGTAGTACCCATTCTGTTGCCTGGGCATCCAGTATTTTTTCTAAATTTTATATGTTATACTTTGAATTTGCATAATTTTGAGTCAATCATTTTTTCACATTTTCATTGCTTCACCAAGACTCCTATATGCTTTAGTTCAGGTCCTTGAGAAGCAGAGACCAAGATGAGATTAGATATGCAAAGGTTGACTAGGGAATGCCACTAAAGAAACTGGGAAGCCAACCAAAGAGGCATCAAACCACAGTGGAGATCTGACTCCTGCAAAAGATAGAAAGAAGGAACCTAGGTAGATGTTGATGGCATGCTCTTATAAACACATTTTGATATATTCTTAAGACAAAATCTCCCATAAAACAGGTACAGTGTCTCCTAGAAATATACCTGCAGTAATATCTCTGACATGCTCAGATCCTGGGTCCAGGTGGGTTCATTCTTGGGTCTCCAGGTGATTTGCTCAGGGGCTTTGAGTGGGCAGGTCTTCCAGTTACTGGGCAGCGGGTGGAGTGAGGAATGGCAGTAGCAGTGGTGGGACAACCATCTGACTCCCAAGTGGTCTGTGCTGGTGTTGGTGACAGCTGTGATGGGCTGGATGGGCCAGTCCCCAGGCACACAGGTGGCATGTGCAGGTGGGTTCCAGCTGTGATGGGAGTAGCAGGTTGGATAGGCCTGCCCTTAGGCCCCTTGCGAGGGCTGCTTGGGTGCCAATGGTAGTGTATGTGGCTGGGTGATCTCCTGGCCCCCAGACAGCATACTAAGGTACCAGTGGGCATGGAGCTGAACCAGGCAGACCTGACCTCAGGCTCCTGGGTGGTGCGTGCAGGTGCTGGCTGTTGTAGGTGGAGACTGTTCTTCTGCTGGAGGCAGTGAGGTCACTGCCTGTGCGTCAGCCCTGACAGCAGCAGCCAACTGTGGTGGTGGCTGCAGGTAGGGGCTGTCAGTGTGGCTCCAGGAAGGTGAAGATACAGAGGCTGTTAGGCCCCAGCACAAAATGCAGTCTGGTGTGGTCTGGGCTCTCAAAATGGCACCTTGCTGTAGCTGCTTAAGACTTGGGGTGTGTGGGACTCAGCGTGATCTCCCTCTCTGGAGCAATGCCATCATACAGTCTCTAGGAAGCTTCCTATGTTAGTCTCAGGGCCCACCAGGGTTGAGGGGCTCTCCTGTCATTTCCAAAGTCCATGGTGGGAATGTGGACCACTGGGGGACTCTCACTTACCCTTTTCCTGCATTGGAGACCCTCTCCAGGCTCCCAGCCCATCCTGGTGGAGCAGGACAGAAACTTCTCTCCTCCATCCTTCATTTAGTTGTTTTCTGTCACTTCTCTATTGAATTCCAGTGTTCTCTCATAAATGATCTATTTGAAGTGTAATTACCTATTTGCTACTTTGGTTCTTCTGTAACAGATGCCTGTAGTCAGTCATCTTGATGCCCTTTTCTTGAGTCACTGCACTCTTGGTAGTTTAAAACTTCTTTAAAAAATTATTTAAACAATTTATTTATTTAAAAAATAGTGGATGATTGCTATACTATAAACTGGAGATATTTGCCTGTAATGGGCAGCAGAGAAAATGAGGTAAGATTGTAGTGGGAGGTGGAGTCAGGGGAAAAATCCTTTATAGAATGGGATTTCCTAGGGCATGTTAACATGACTATGGAAACACCCAGTAGAAAGGAAGACAACAATGACTGGGAAAGAGAGAAAGCAATGGCGCAAATCTCAAAGGACACAAAGAGCAAAGTCTATCAGAGAACAAGAGAGAAGAGATGATATTAACACAATAAGAACTCAGTAAATGTAGCCAAATGGATAAGTAAATGAACCAATAAATGCCCTGTAGCAATCCCACCAGATGTCCTGTATTTAATCACCTTTTCCACTCTCCAAAACAATTAAATCTTGGACCACTTTTTCTCATGTTTATAAATTCATTATGTTCTCTTTCTTTTAAAGCAGAGAATATTGCCTTGCTGTTGTTGCTTAGGACTCCGGGGTGTGTGGGACCCAGCGTGGGCTCCCTTTCTGGAGCAATGCCATTGCAAGGTCTTTAGGCAGCTCCTTATGTTATTCTCAGGGCCTGTGAAGGCTGAGAGACTCTCCAGTGGCTAAACTTGTCAGAGTCCACAATGGAATACGAACCACTGTAGGTCTGTCACTTACCCTTTCTTTGCAGTGAGAAGCCATCTCCAGGCTTCTTACTTTCCCCTCCTCCCTTACTCTAGGTATTTCCTGACACTTACCTGTTCAATTCCAGTGTTCTCTCTTAGATGATCTATTTGAGGTGCCATTACCTATTTGCTATTTGGCTTCCTTTTTGTGTGTACCAAAATGGGTACCAGCTGCCTCTCGTCAGCCATCTTGAAGCCCCTCCTTGTCTTTTTATTTTTGGGTTATCACAGTTCCGTATGTATTTTAGATAAAAGTCCCTCATCAGGTATGTAATTTACAAATATTTTCTCCTTTCCTGAGGGTTATGTTTTCACTTTCTTCATGGTGTTCCTTCAAGCACCAGAAGGTTTTAAATTTTGATAAAGTAAAAATCTGTTTTCCTTTTGTTGCTCCTGCTTGTATTGTCATAGCTAAGCATCTTTTGCCAAATTTCAGGTTATGGAGATTTACCCTTATATTTTATTTTAGGGATTTTATAGTTTTAGTTATTACATGTAGGCCTTTGGTGCATTTGAGTTAATTTTTATATATAGTGTGAGATGAATCCCACTTTATTCTTTTGAATGTGTCTATTCAGTTGTTCCAGTATATTTGGTTTATCCTTCCCTGTGCTGTGGTCTGGAAAGTTCCACCAGGAAAAAGCTAGTGTGACTGTGGTGCTACCTTTATGTTTACCTTTACTTTTACTGTCTCTTTTGCTGTCCTTAGTCCAGTGCATGAGTAGAGATGCCCATTATATTTTGTCCAACTTTAAAATTATTCATTGTAAAGAAGAAGTCCAAAACAAGATACTTGGTCATGGTCTCCCATACAATTTTTAAATGTCTATGTCTATAATATTCTAAAGAGAATGAAAGTTTGTTTTTTCAGATTTTGGTTAGGCAGATTAGGCAGTTTACATAAATAATATTAAGGCAGTTTTCTGAAAAACAAACAACAGGGCCGGGCGCGGTGGCTCACGCCTGTAATCCCAGCACTTTGGGAGGCCGAGGCGGGTGGATCACGAGGTCAGGAGATCGAGACCATCCTGGCTAACACGGTGAAACCCCGTCTCTACTAAAAATACAAAAAATTAGCCGGGCGTGGTAGCGGGCGCCTGTAGTCCCAGCTACTCGGGAGGCTGAGGCAGGAGAATGCCGTGAACCCGGGAGGCGGAGCTTGCAGTGAGCCGAGATCGCGCCACTGCACTCCAGCCTGGGCGACAGAGCGAGACTCCGTCTCAAAAAAAAAAAAAAAAAAAACAACAAACAAACAACAACAACCACCACCACAAAAACTGACACTGGAATTTGTGAGAATGGAAATAGATAGGGTTAGATGTCAAACAAAATATAGTCAAATGGGCATGTCTCCACTATCAGGAGAAGGGGACTCACAAAATCGAAGTGATGTGATCATCTGAGGGATCATTGACTAGAGGATCCCTGATGAGAATGGTCACCAAAGTTAAATCTTGGTATGTACCCTAAAACTTAAAGTATAATAATAATAAAATTAAAAAAGGAAAAAAAAAATACAGGAATGTATAAGAAGCAGCTGCTATAGGGGCCACTTAGGTGAACAAGAAAATGCATTTAAAAAATAAGAAATGATGCAGATTGATGAAAACTGGGAAAACATATTCTTAGACAAACTTAAAAAAGAAATGAATAAGTTGGGCGTGGTGGCTCACACCTGTAATCCCAGCACTTTGGGAGGCCAAGGCGGGCAGATCACAAGGTCAGGAGATCAAGACCATCCTGGCTAATGCGATGAAACCCCGTGTCTACTAAAAAAAATACAAAAAATTATCCAGACCTGGTGGTGGGCACCTGTAGTCCTAGCTACTCGGTAGGCTGAGGCAGGAGAATGGCATGAACCCAGGAGGTGGAGGTTGCAGTGAGCCGAGATTGTGCCACTGCTCTCCAGCCTGGGTGACAGAGTGAGACTCCATCTCAAAAAAAAAAAAAAAAAAAGAGTAGATAATTAGCTTCAAAATTGTGTTTTAATTTTATTTATTTACTTTAGGTTCTGGCTCTATGTCTCAAGAACAAACTAGTCTAAGAACTGTAATGGTGCTGATTGCAAGAAGATTTTAATACTATCAGGGTAAATTTTGCAGAAGCAAAGAAAGAAAAACACTAACTGAATGAAACTATGAGCTAAAAAGGGGTCATTTTGTATGTGCATCTTAAAACAGCAGAGATAGATATTTGCCCTGAGGATGAGTTAGGCAGACTTTCAGGGATGCCAAGCCAATGTTGCTCCCTTCCTCCTCCCTTAGGATAGATCTACATAATTGGGCTACTTGAATAAATTAGATCCTGGAATGATCATTGATATGTATTTTAAACTCTGCACCTTAGTTTTCATGTGTGATTACTGTGTGCAGCTGTAGCACCTACGTATAGGGTGTTCGTTAGAATTACATGAAATGTATATAAAGTTCTTGACCTACAGTAAGAACTCAATAAATATTAAGTATATCTAACAGAATATACATGTGTGCCATGTGACAAAACAAAAATATTTTATTATGAAAATGTGATAAGTCGTTAGGTTGAAAATTCAGAATTTTGACTTCATTCATTCCCATGCAACTCTTCCATTGTTTTAGAATTGGAAGTATTATTTTAGTAAAAAATATGATTGTGAGGTCCCATCCCTTGAAGAACTTCATTCCAAAAGATTTTTTTTTTGGCCAGTTGAGGTTCTCTATTTCAAAATATATGTATTTCAAGTAATCTTTTACCTTTTGTAAAATATTACATAGAATAAAATAGTTTTTTAAATTAAGCATAAAATACTAGAGGATAAATACTTACAAGCTGGAAGAAAAATGGGGTAATTACTTTCGGTGATGAATAGTTTAATACAAGAAGATCTGTAGTACATAAATCTTTCTAAAAAAGTTTTGAATTTGGGAACTCAGAACTCTCTTGAAATTTCTGTGAATTTGCTATTGCAATAACAATAAGGACAATTTTCCATCAGCGTAAACAAATTTTAATGGTCTAGCAGGTACTATGTAATTATATGTGCAATGACATGATGAATGTGTTTATATTTTATACATTATAAAAATATTATTGAATTATTAAAGTATAATTTTGGATTAGAAATCATGCTTCTTTAAGAAAAAAACACATTTAAAATTAAAAGGTTATTACCTAAAGTAATTAAGAGGTGATAAAATGCTAAAATAAGTAAATAAACTAATTTTTGTCACTGACCAAGGCAGCTAAGGAAAAATCTAAAAGAAACACATAGTAGCAAATGTAAAAGAAAAAAAATAGTATTTAGATTAATACTGAAACACTTTATTGAAGGCAAGCAATTATATTATTCCAGGGCACTGAACGTTTACTTACAAAGCTTATATCATAAGAGCATGCTTGCTTTTAAGATTTGTTTCAGCTGCAAATCTGAGGCCACACAAATAACTGTTAGTTACAAGTGGCAGGGTAAGCTGGCCATTTCCTCTTTGAGGAGAGACATGTTGATAGAAAATTCTACTGAGTTTTTGTTTTTTTCTGATTGTTTGTTATACTTGAATACTGTTAATACCATAAGAAAAGGAATAATGAAAATGCAGGGTGCATTGTTTTCATATTCATAGCCATACAGATGTAACAAAATGAACTAGTAATGACTGTTTTAAATATATATGTATACATATGCATGTATATTTATATATGTATTTATATTTGTATTTATATATACATTTTTAACACACTTATGCTGTGTATGCATATTAATACTTGCTTAAATAATTGCAGAATCATAGAAATTCCTGTTTACCAAGATATTCCATATTATCTTCATTTAATTGGAAAGAAGACTTGAGAAAAATATTGAAAAAAATGTGAAATTCTGAGGCACAAAATACTTTTTGACATCTGATATTATAAACTTACCCTTGTAGTAAAGCTGCGATACATCACAAATGAAACATTCAATATTCTTTCCAGTAAATAAACATCAGTGGTATTTTGGAAATATACTGACTATTGTACAATAAATGGATTTTCTATGTACAAATGGATTTTCTACTTTCTATTTTTTCCTCAATTGAAATATATTTTTCCTTCTCTTTATGGCTGCCACATTCTTGGAATGCAATTAGGACTCACACACAATTTACAAATATTTTTTGAGCACCTAGTATTTATTTATTTCTTCATCCACAAGGTTAGATTGCTGCCGAGTTCCAAAGAACTGTATTAAGGAACATGATGAAGAGGGCAGGGAAGTGGCCTGCTCTTATTTGGTTTTGTGCTAATTGTGGCCATAGGAATGAATCAGGTAAAATACTCATACATTAAAATTGTTGTTTCTAAGAAAAGAGGAAGCTGAAGTAGAAGAGGGAAATGAACTAACATTAAGTAGAACAGTCAGGCAAAGAGTGACTGAGACCTCAATGAAGAGGAATTTCGCCTTTGACATAGAGAGGACAATAGCCTTCAAGTTGAAGGAGTAGCATATACAGACAGCTCAAAATGGGAAAGAACATAGCTTTTTAATTAATTGAAAGAACCACAGTGTGATGAGAATGTAATGAGAAAACACAGAATATAATTAGAATGCTAGAAAGGAGACTAATTATTCAGAGCCTTGGAGGCCACTGAAAGAGTTTAGAGGTTTTTTGTTTGTTTTGTTTTGTTTTGTTTTCCTCTGGGTGCTTTTAGAAGGCATTAGAGGGTATTTGATAGGTAGAGATGTGATCTATTTTATGTTAAGAGAAATATGTTTTTCTGTTATGTGAAGAATTGATTGAATTTAGGCAAGAATGGAAAAACAGAGATCTGTTAAGAGTCACTTATAATAATTGAAGCCCAAAATAATAAAGACAGAATTAAAATGATGGCAGTGGAAGTAAAGAGAACAGGGTAGTATCAAGGAGTGGTTGAAAGAAAAAGAAAATTGAAGGAAGCAAGGGAATTTTTAAGTATCAGGCAGAAAAATCTTCGTGGATGTACTCAAAGATGACTTGTGAGGGTAAGAGAGGAGGTTTGTTTTGCCCAGAAAATTCTGCGTTTTTTTCCATTCTTTGGCATATTAAAGTGGAGCATCAAAAGGCAATTGCATATTTGAATATGGATATTAGAAAGAGAGAATTGCGAGTCAGTGGACAAAAGGTAATATATAAACCTATGGGAATGCATTAAATAATCTAGGTAGAAAATGATTGGAGAGTAGAAAAGAAAGGTCACAATGGAGAGCAGGAAAGAGTTCAAAATATTAAAAGGTTTGGCAGAAAATAAGAAACCAGCTAAGGGGACAGTGATAAATTAGTGAGGAAAAAGGAAAACCCAAAAAAAGCATGCCATGAAATACAAGAAATAACAGCCCTTCAGGGTGCACGAAGTAGTTCACAGTATGAGGGCTTTCGAGGGATAAAATGAGATGGAGACAGAGACGTGTTACTGGCAACCTTGAAAAAAAGCTGTTCCAATGGCATGATGACAGCAGTCATTCCATTAAGAGTTTACAGTCGAGAGAGGGAAAAAGATTCATTGTTATAACATAGTAAATTGCTGTGGTATGGGGGAAAGAGACATTTATTCTAACTTAAACTATCAGTGTAGGCTCCTTTTAGAAGAATATACGTTTAGGTTGCAACAAATATTCTTTCCTGTGGGATATATAAGATATGTATTTGAAATAACAAAATGATTTAAAAGAAATTCTTTCAATTGCAGATTCTTCAGGTCTGATCTATATTATCTTGTCCCCACCAATGAACTTGCCAAATATATTACCTGTAACAGTACTGGGTTTGATTGAAGACCAGAAAAAAAAAAATCTTGCATCAAGGTGCTTTTTATTTCAGGAAAGTATCTATATAAAAGTCAAAGGATTCCTGAAGTAAAAAATTCTGAGTACTAATTAGAAAGCCCTCCTGATTTTATTTTTTACCTTCAATTAAAGCAATCATAATTTATAATATAATATTAACTCTTCTTTCTCAGTTGATTATTTGCATATATATTTTCTAAGTACAATATAAAGTTTTGGAGAGCAGGGACATAACTTTTTCAAATTTGATGGTGCTCAAGTTCCATGTGACTGTTAGCAAACACTCAGGTAGATATTTGGTGGATGAAGAAAGTATGGATGGGGAGAGGTGATATACTGGTTGTGAATTGAAAAATTACTATGAGAAAAATGCAAGGGAATGAAGAAAATAAGCAGAAGAGAATTCCACTTTGAGGAAATAGATTAAAGAAAAGTGACATGGCGGCTGGGCGTGGTGGTTCACGCCTGTAATCCCAGCACTTTGGGAGGCCGAGGTGGGTGAATCACCTGAGGTTGGGAGTTCAAGACCAGCGTGACCAACATGGTGAAACCCCATCTCTACTAAAAATACAAAAATAGCTGGGTGTGGTGGCGGGTGCCTGTAATCCCAGCTACTCGAGAAGCTGAGGCAGGAGAATCGCTTGAACCTGGGAGGCGGAGGTTGCGGTGGGCCGAGATCGCGCCATTGCACTCCAGCCTGGGCAACAAGGGCGAAACTCTGTCCCCCACCCACCCCCCGCCAAAAAAAAAGAAAAAAAAAAAAACACAAAACTCACATGGCGTGTTAAGCAAAATAGTGTTGGCTGGACCAAAAAGTACATGAGAGAAGGAAAGTGTGGTTCAAGACAATCTGGGAAAAACTTTAGAAGCCAAATTCAAGAGGGATTTAAGCACTGTTCTGCAATCATAGGTGTGCCATCAAAATCTGTAAGCCATATAATAAATTAAAAAAGATTTTTGTTTTAGAATGATAACTTCAGCAGTAGTTGAACTGCTCAAGATCACCCATGAGAGCAGTAAAAAGTGAGTTCAGTTATTTAAGCTTGAACACTAAAAGAATGACAGCAAATTTGAAGAAGAAAATAATAAGATTTGATTAGGACACTGTTTAAGTCTGAGGTTCATTCAAAGCATTAATGCAGTATCTATCAGCAGTTCTGAAATATGAACCTTGATTTTGGAAAAGTTGTGAATAATGAATTTGATTAACATGCTTATATGTGATTTCCTCTGGCTGTGCTGAGTGTTCCAGAAATAGGTACAATTTTAAAAACTAAAAAGATGGCTGAGAGAATATAGGTTGACAAAAGATGATACCAAAAGGAGTAGTTTTTAAAAATTAAATCTAAAATGCAAACAAAGCTGAAATGATTGACTATGGGATACAGACAATGTAAGGTGATCAGGGAGACAAGAACAATAAGAAATAATTAATTGTAATAATCGAGGTTAACAGACAGTTCTGAAAGATACACAAAAGCATTTGTTGAGTGTTGTCTATTTGGAGGGCCATTTTACACATGCTCTTTTCTAACTTTTACAAAATTAGGAATAAATTATCCTCATTGTAATAGAGCCTCAGAGAAATTCAATAACTTGTCTAAACTTATGATGTACATGATAGTCAGGATTTTAAACCTCGTCTGCCCTATGTCCAAAGCCTATAAGAATAAGAAATTGGAGTCAGAAAGAGAAATTTTATTATTTGTGGTACTGGAAGTAGAGCCTCACTCAGTGCTGCTGAGTGTTCAGTTGTGACTACATCATTAATATCCAACATGAAATTAAGCATAAAAAACACTGAAATCTCCTGAAGAAAACATGTTATTCATTACTAAGAACATAACATTAGTCCTTTTTCTAATTTGAGTTAGAACACAGATTTTACATATGTCCCCCAAATTAAGCTAGAAAATAGCTTATGAAACATGACAGGTGTTTTAATAAAAATAATTTTAGATTTATTTTATATAATGAAGGGTTAAATTACTTGAGCTAATACCTAAAATTGTGTTCAAAGACAGTTTAAAAAATCTATAGATGCTATATCAAGGGAGTATTTTCCTACAGGGAGTTCTTATTTGATGTTCCTTCTTTGTACTTTGACATTGGCATCATACATATCAGGACCAGTTACATGGTGTCTGTGAATAAAACTTCAGAGATGAGAAGTACGATGTGGCTCATATGCCTAACACTTCTGTGTGTATTATTGGTGGTGTTTCACAACATGGATTAAGAAAAAAATTGGCCAGCCATATAATGTTGGTTAATAGTATTAAAGATGGACACAATCCTGGTGAGTTAATGAAAACACAAAGAGAAAGCTTCCACATATGACCTAGCTAGGGATGACTACAGAAATGCCAACTATTTCTGTTGACCTTAAGTTTCAATAACTTAAAGTCTTAATTTATTTCTTTAAAATTATTTGAGCCACCTGCTATATTCTGGCGCTTATACCAGATGGTGGAGATATAAATGTATTTAAGGCAAGGACCCTGCTCATAATGAGCCTAAGAATGACAGGTGCATGTGTGTGCAGCCACTTGCACACACAGAAACCCCAAATATTATACACCCTTCAAATCTTAACCCCAAATATAAGTTTTACAGTTAGCTAATTTTTAAAATCTGAAATAAATTATTAAAATGACATATGAAAGGAAAAATAAGAAGAGAAAAACTTTTATTTTATATTATGTTCCCTTGGAGAAACAACTTTAAAATAGTAAAAAATAAGTGGCAGTTGAGATACCTGATTGTAGAGTTGAAATCTATGACCTTGTATTGAGTCCCAAAACTATTTTCATTTGTTTGGGAACCAGAGCCAGGCAACAATATTACTAGTTCTTTAGTGCCATTTTGAAATTATACTATTCTGGGAAAGTGTTTTTGAGAAACCATCAGGGTTCTGTACTCTTCGTTGGCTTTTGCAGAGGACACTGACCCTGGAAGAGCATCATCTCTGTATTAGGTGATGCTTCAATTCTTAAAGCACAGTTGAAAGCCATTTGCAATACCATGAACATAATACATTCCTTTAAGGGGTCAAAACATTTTTTTTTATATATTAATGGTTTCATGGTTTATCTTCAGTAGTGCTAGAACTGTTGTGATTATAATTAATGTCATCACTAATTACGCTATGGGAAAACATCATTTTCTTCTAAATTTTGCTAAACTGAAGAAAATATATATAATTCATGATGAGACAGTTCAATTAACCTTTAGCACTTACTGTATGTTGGTACAAGCAGTTTATTCATGCCATCTGCTTCACTTGCAGGATTTAAGTTGCTGATGATACTACTGTCAAATAGAAGGGATTTGGATAAGCTAGGAAATGCTTGATGTATTTAGAATTCTGTAATCATTAAGTGATTATGCGTGTGTGGTTGTATATGTATATAATTTATCATATGCAATCATTGTATGAGGGCACAAGTTTCACATAAGAGGACATAACACATTTGAAATACTGCATGGTCAATTCCCTCTTAAAATCTGTTAATTAAATCTTTTTGTACTTTTGATTCCCTTGATAATTATTCTCAACTATTTTATAAAGTAGTCAACTAGCTGGAGGCTAAGGGCCTGTATTGATGTGACATTAGGGAGAGGCATGGGACAAAGAAGCCCATTAAAAGCTAGAATTTCTTTTGATATCTCCTGTCTATATGAAAAAAATAAGGAAATTTTGTATTCTAGTTTATACGTAGATTCTTCTGGGAAGCTGCTAGCTACCATGGTTTGAGAAGACCACTATATCAAAATCTTCAAAAGTGCTTTTTTATTAAAGACATCCTAAGACTAATGCTTAGCGCAATGTCTGGAATATAATAAATTCTTCTTGGTGGATAACATAGTATTATTTTTGTGATAATAAAGATTACATTATTAAAATTAATCTGTGGGTCTAAAAGAAGCCAAAATAAATCAAAAAGCACTATAAAAAGACATATGAGGAAAATATGTATCTTGTTGGCCCTTCTTCCCATCTTAGAATAGCCCAGCCTCCTCCAGCATCTCCTCATTCCATCCTCTGCCTTCTGTGCCCCAGCCCAGGCCAGCACCAGCTCCATGGCCCAGGGCTCATGCACTGACAATCAGTTTCAGGTATCACAAGAACTGCTTCCTAGAGTTAAGTTCACAACATTATCTACTAACCTCTTAATAGTGAGCATTTCATGCTTTGGAATAGAATATATTTGGGGATACATAGATTTCCAAGAATTCCTGAGATTGACCATTTCTCTGTGGGTATTGCCAATTTGATTAACCAGAGCTCTGAATATTTTTATCTGATGTTGCAACTGTTTTAAGAGCTCTTTCTATATATGTAAAACATGATAATTATAAGCCAAAGCCCTTTGTATTAATGAGATAAATATATTCAAGATTGAATTAGGAAATATTGTATCTGATTAAACTCTATAGCTGAAAAACAAATGAAAGATTATTATCTTCAGTGTTTTGAAAATTCACATTTTTTTTCATGTTTGATGTCTTTTTTTAATTATACTTTAAGTGCTGGGATACATGTGCAGAACATGCAGGTTTGTTACATAGGTATACATGTGCCATGATGGTTTGCTGCACCCATCAACCCATCATCTACATTAGGTATTTCTCCTAATGCTATCCCTCCCCTAGCCCTCCACTCCCCAACAGGCCCTGGTGTGTGATGTTCCTCTCCCTGTGTCCATGTGTTCTCATTGTTCACTCCCACTTATGAGTGAGAACATGCGGTGATTGGTTTTCTGTTCTCGTGTTAGTTTGCTGAGAATGATGGTTTCCAGCTTCATCCATGTCCCTGCAAAGGACATGAACTCAGATATTTAAAGTTTCATTTAATCACTCCGTATTGGAAGTGTTGATCTGAACATAGCCCCCAAAATGCTTTGTTTGTTCTTTTTCCCCTAACCCAATATCAATTTTCTTTCACACTGCATCTTTTCTAGGTTGTCTTTTTCAGAGGCTGTTGTAGATCAACCTGTCTGGCAGAATGCATAAGGAGGATTTTTTTAGACATGTTGATACTGAGCACACTGTTACATTTTCTTATCCGGCAATCCTGACATCTTTGGAGAAATTTTCTTCCTAGCCAATTTCATACGGTTAATTTTTTTATGTAAAGCAATATATATTACCCACTTTCAGTAATACATTTATACACTTAAATAGAAGATACAAGATTTTCCAAACTTTAGAGTAATGTTCAAATCAGACTCTCAGATGATATAAAGAGTTATCACTGTAAAAATGTAAAAAGATTAAATTGTGACTAAATCTTTAAACAATTAAAAAGTATGCCCGTGGAGAGTTAATATATTTGTATTATCTATTTCAATAACTTAAAACCTAGGAGATAATTAGACAACAGAATGTATTAAGTCACAATAATTATTTTTTGCCTGGAGATACAGATTACATTAATAGATTTCATCATCTGTAAATGTCATAATGCCTGGAGGTAGTTCCTGCTTATTATAAAAGGAGTTAAACATAACATTCATATAAACTCATATTAATCCTCTAGTTTTATTGTGTCCTTTAGAATAATTTAACTAAGTGACTGGAAGATTTTTATTTTGCATTAGAGAGCACAGGATTTCTTGTTGATTTTAAGCATTTATTTAATAATAATATTAAATTTGTATTAAATATAAATTAATACTAAAGGTGCATTGTCTGAACCTCAGAGGATTTTATGAGTCTAAAATAAATATATGTAGCTCATGGGTTTGTCATGACCCAGAGGATACGTTTCCTGCAACCTATAGCATGAATTTTGCAAATGTTCCAAAGCTCATGGTGCCTGCGGCAGTAAATGTACTAAGCCATCAGCTGGTAAATGACTTTGGAAATTAGTTGGAGGTTAATTCTCTGCCTCATTGGCCCCCTGAAGTGGACAAACTGTAATTGATTTTGATAGCATTCACAAAGAACTTTTTTCTATTGAAAATGGAGGCATACTCGCAGAGACATCCTCTGGATACAGGAACAATTAAATAGGTATCAATGAGATGTCATTAAGAGTTTATGTTTCTGTAATTAATAAACACTCCTTACTTTTGGCAATTTTGTTGCTTTTAAAAACTACAAATTTTAAATTGTCAAAATGGTTTATTTTTCCTGCGGAGTGTTTTCATTTAACTTGAGTATCTTGCACAAGCACTAATATTCTATTTTCATATATGCTGCTATAGAAAGAAGCAGCTATGGGCATGCATATTCATTTGTGTCTATAACCTCACAAAGGAAAGAGCAAAGAGTTACTCTCTGGGACAGTGGTGTCCTCAAGTGAGCATCTTGAGCAAAAGGAGTAAAACTCATCAGGAACATGTTCACTGTCATGGATTTTGTTCAATAGTTACATAGAAAAATTAAGTCCATATCTTTTTCATTTAAATGAATTCCTCTAACCACTCAATAACAAATCAATTATAGCTGTATCTTTTAACTGTGTATTTTGCAAAATCTAGACCTTTTTAAATCTAAGCTGGATAAACAGACTTGGTAGCTCTTTAAGATACACCAAAATAGGTGTCCTAATTAGTTTGATGAGATGATTGTAGAATCTCTAATTGCATCAGTTGTAGCCTTACTATATTGAGTTTCTTGAAAGAATTAAGCCTAGTATATTCTTCCAACACAGTATAGGCACTGTGATTTCAGAAAGTCTAAGACATAGTTACAAACTAAACATTATACTAAGGTATTTTTATATGTCATTTAAAAATTATATTATTCTTTATAAGTAAATTTTCCCAGGCCTCTACATAGTAAGTGCTGGAGTTAAGATTTTAAGACAGTGTGTATGTCAACTTTAGATAATTCATAAATTAATAATAGATTTTTAGAGGCAGGTAGGACATCCTTCAAATAGTAATAGTAAACACCAGCTAAGATGTCCATTATCTATTTTGATGTCTTCTAGAGGCAGTCAGCAAAAATAAACCCAATTATTTTCTTTATTATGCTGAAAACATTAGAAAAAGAGAAGTCAAAACACTAAAATGGAGATTACGGATTCTACAAATAAAAATGAAATACTATCTTTGCCCACGCTTAAGTTTACAGTTCATTTAAAAATACTACAATTTGGGGTATTCAGATTAACTTTTGTATCTTGATGATTGAATTATTATATATATATATCTATATATATACATAGAGAGAGAGAGGCTTTAATATTTCTTAAATTTTATTTTTAAATTTTAATCTATTTCTGTATTATTTTTCATTTGTTGTGAGACTGGGTTATGAGATCTGGCTAATTTTTGTATTTTTGGTAGAGATATGGTTTCACCATGTTGCCAAGAGTCTCCAACTCTTGGCCTCAAGTGATCACCCACCTTGGCCTCCCAAAGTGCTGGGATTACAAGTGTCAGCCACCGTGACTGGCCCATATAGGCTTTTATATTTGTATTAAAATAGCAGTTTGTCAGGAATGAAGATCATGTTATGCAAAGCATCTAAACAATAAGGAAAAATACTTATTTGAATATGGGGCCCACTCTAAGCCCTCAAGTTTCCCAGCCAGGGAGCCATATATCCTCTTTTCCTTTCAATGTCTTTCATTTGATAGAGGATTGTTCATGTGATGTTGAAGGATCCCTGGAGCCAAACAAACATGTGAGTAATTCAAGACTTGTTATTTCTCAGACCATCAATTTCTTTATTGTTAACAATGGAGGAAAAATACTTACTTTTTACCATTAGTGTGGAGTAAAGTGAGATAATGGCCATAATGCACTTAGAGAAATGCCAAAAACTCAATAAATAGAGCCCGAATTAGTCAGCCCCAGCTGCCATAACATAATAGCACAGATTGTGTGGCATGAACAAAAGAAATTTTTATTCTTGCAGTCTGGATGCTGGAAGTCTGAGGTCAAGGTATTAACTGATTCTGTTCCTGGAAAGGGCTCTCTCTTCCTGGTTTGCAGATGGCTGCCTTCTTGCTATGTTCCCAAGTGGTGGAGAGAGAAGGAGAAATCTCTTTCTCTGCATCTTCCACCAATCCAATTGGATTAGGACGTAACCTTATGACTCTAATTACCTCCTAAAAGCCCTATCTCCTTATACAGTCAAATTATGGGTTAGAGCTTCAACATATGAATTGGGATGTGGAGGCATACAATTTGGTTCATGGAGTAGTTACTTAAAAACTAGTGTTTTAAAAATATTTTAAAAATATTCTTCATTAGTGGAACCTCAATTTTTCTCTCAGTTAATGGAGATTGTGTGATATATTTTAGGTCATCTTCCTGAAAGTTTCACCAGCGAAATTCGCCTGATTAAATTCCATGTTCTCTGCTTCTGTGAGTTTATTTGTGAAGAAGTAAAGAGAACATTTTCTTCTTTTATGTTCTCAACTCTCTGAACTGTGCCTGACATAGGCAAACCCAGGGTCCTTAGAGGCTGGATAGAACCACTAATAGGACTATTTGGCATTATGGCTGGGGTGTAATTGCTTTTCAGTTTTACAGCTTTACTAAGAGACTGTTATTGCTCTTTCAGAGTTACTTCAGAGCCAGCTGTTTAAACAATAAAATTTGTTCAAAATAGGGCTTTACTGACAATATTCCTCTTTATAATTGGTGCTACTGCCTCCATAAACTCAGTTTCTTTTTTAGATGTCTGATGGCTGTCAGAGTTCTTTGTAGTTCTTTTAGAGATGCTACAGCAAAGTATTTAGTATAGTTCTTCCTTCCCGGACTATTTCATAATAACTCAAAAAATGAGGAATGGGTTTTCACAGATGAAATATAGCAAACTCTTCTAAAGTGATAAACTAAATGTAAATTTTACATATAACACACTAATTAAAATAGTGAAATGTCTTTGTGGATTTAATAGCTATTTAGCTTCAGCAGGAAACACGATAAATGAAATGGAAGATAAGTTCAAAGAGAAAGAAAAATTAAGAAAATGTGTGTGTGAGAGAGAAAGAGAGAGAGACACAGAGAGAGAGAGATAAAATGGGGTAATAAAGAGAGAAAAGAAGTGAAAGATAATGTAAAAAAATTCATGTAGACAATAACTCAGAATTATCCAAATGGAAGAAAGATATTAATGCTCAGATTTCAGAAGCTCTACAAATCCATGCACAAAAATATAATGAGAACTACACATAGACACTACCTTATTACCTGTGTTTTCTTACTGATTTATAAACATTCATTATACATTCTCATCCTGTGTATTTAGATCACAGTATTGTTTACATGAAAGTGTTTGCTTTGTGCATATTTATTTAGCTGCACAGTATGTACACCTTCCCACAAACAACAGAAAAGTACCAAGAAACTACATAAATAATAAGCCAGAGAAAAATGCTATTTAATAAAAGAAAAAAAGAAAAAACAAGGTCTAGAACAGAATGTTTATCTCCTTCAAAATATTTGTAAATAAATAGAATAACTGAAAGGTTATATCAGTGATCTTCACTTCCCAATTAAACACCTCTTAAATGGAGATGCTGCTACTGCCTTCATTACATATTGACATATTTTTATTTCACTAATGGTTTTGCAGGTAACTATCTCTTTTCTATAATTTCTAGAGTCAATAAAATGGGCAGCCTGTGTTAGTTTACTGTTACATCAGGAGTTAAACTAGTTTTAATTTTGATTTGAATATTTTATTCACATCAAATAATTCAGTACATGTATTTTCTATTTACTAATTTTCTCTTTGTACTTAGATATATGCTTTAAATTAATTTTGCCTTTACTTCATATTTTTTGACCCACACTAATGTATTCAATGCATTTAGCAAATCAAAATATATTGAATATTTAATAGCTGCTAATTGTCAATACTTTGAATGTGTTACCTACCTACATAAGTAAATACGTAAATTATTTAAAATCTCACTTGGAAATCCTACATAAAATCAATTTTTAATTAAATATTAATTTTAAAGATATCTGTTTAATGTATTGTTCATTATAAAAATGTCAAGTAACATCAATTTGAAAGCAGTATTAAATTTTATAGAAAATTAACTTGTTAGCTTTTGGTAGCTTATTTTGGATTCTAACATATTAAATATTTAACAAAAGAAAAATGAAAGCACTGTTTAAGGACTTGGGTCATGTTAGTAAACAGATGTTAATAAACAGGTTGTATTAATCTAAGAGGATTTTCAAGTTTTCAAAGAATATGTTGTAAGGAGGCTGCAGTCTTATTTTGAACTTACTTTTTATTTCCTACTAAAAAGACAATATCAAATGAAGAGATAATTAGTATAAAAAATCTGATTTTGATTAAGTGTAGTGCTTAACAATTAGGCAGCCAAAATTACGAATAAATGAATGAATGAATGAGAGAAAATGCTGAATATGTGCATTGATATGAATTAAATACTATAACAATATATAAATATAATTACCAGATTCATGAAACAACTTTCATCCAAGTAACATAAAAGCCTAATATCGATAGTGGCAAGAGTCAGACAAATTCCTAAGGCAGACAGGGGTGGGTCCTTCAAGCCAAAGACATCCTGAAGACTGAAAACCAGGCTGCCAGTTCCTGGTAAAGTCCATGACCAAAGTGAGAACTTCCTCTATGCCTTTTTCAGCAATGAAACAGCGCTTTGTCCAGGCCTGCCAATGACTAATCAGCACACACTCCCCCATTCCGAGCCTATAAAAAACCTGAAGTCAGCCATATGTTGGACTACCACTCCAAGGCCCCATCTCACACAGAGGCCCACCTGCTCTCAGGTCCCCTCTCCGTAGACAGCTTTCCTTCACTCACTCAATAAAATCCTTCCCTGCCTTGCTCACTCTCTGGTGTCCGCTTAACCTCATTCTTCTTGGTTGTGGGACAAGAACCTGGAGCCCAATGAACAGCGGGGGTAAAAAGATCTGTAACGTGTTCTTGGCTGGCTCGCCAGGCTGCAGGTGGTGTCATGTTCCCATTCACTGGACTATGGGAGTGAAGAGTGGTGACCCTTCTGGGGGCCCAGATCTTGGGATTCCTGAGCCAGAACTGTAACACTGTAACCCTCCTGCCCTTTGCTGGTGCCAGGCAGCTGCCCTATGTAATGGGAAGTGGCAGCAGCAGGGCCAAGCCAGCCCAGGAGCTGCAGGCTGGAGCTGGACGGCAGAACTAAATGAGCTGTAACATGAAGAAACTGAAACATGGCCCCCCATTTGCCATGCTGTGGGCGGCAATAAGGAGAGAGAGCTGTAACAGTCCTTGGAGGCTCAGACTTTGGGGCTCCCTGGGTGAGAGCCTAACACCCCTTGGAGCTCTGTGGTTGCTGGCATTTCTGAGTTTTTGGGCGCCATCCCGTTCCCCTCATCTAGATGTTGATGCCTAAGGTGGAGGATGGTCGTGGCGTGCCTGGACCAGCTGCAGGCTGAGTGCAGACCCACAGTGGGCGGGAATCCAGGCTGGTAGTGCGAGCTGAGTGCAGCCAGCTGGGCAGAGTGGGTGGAGGAAAACTGTCAGTGAGCCCGAAGCTGAGGAAGACACCAACAGCCATGGAAATTTCTGGCACCAATAGAATCCTGTGTCAATAACAATATTCTTATATAGTATTTGCTGGTTATGTAAATGAAATAAATTGAGGTCAATCTCATTATATTTATTTTACAGACATGAAAACAAAGCAGACACACAATGGGTAACTCATTCTCAGGATGGTAGGTGGATAAAATCCTGTGGTGTGGGACACTATTTCCCACTGGATATGTTTGCTTATGGTCTTTTAAACAAATCACATTCGATTTGTGAAGATACTTTAGTGAAACATTTCCTAATGAAAATTAGTTTGTGTTAGAGATGTGACCTGTGGGTCACTGTGCCTAGGTATAATTAGATTGTATCAAAAGAATCAAATCAGCTGGGCACAGTGGCTCACACTTGTAAACCCAGTACTTTGGGAGGGTGAGGCAGGAGGATTATTTGAGCCCAAGAGCTCCAGACCAGCCTGGGCAACACAGTGAGGCTCTGTATCTACAAAAAATTAAAACGTTAACTGGGTGTGGTGGCATAGTCCCAGCTACTCAGGAGACTGAGGTGGGAGAATCTATTGAGCCCAGGAGGTCGAGGCTGAAGAGATCTGTAATTGTGACAATCTAGGTGATAGAGTATGACCCTGTCTCAAAAGAAAAACAAAGAAAGAAGCAAATCAAATGTCACTAGATCTTCTCCCTATCAGCCTAAGATTAAAGAGCATCAGAATCTTGAAAAATCCTCACTTACTCCTAAATGTTTCTTAGAGTTTAATCAGATACAATATTTCCTAATTCAATCTTGAATATATTTATCTCATTAATACAAAGGGCTTTGGCTTATAATTATCATGTTTTACATATATAGAAAGAGCTCTTAAAACAGTTGCAACATCAGATAAAAATATTTAGAGCTCTGGTTAATCAAATTGGCAATACCCATAGAGAAATGGTCAATCTCATGAATTCTTAGAAATCTATGTATGCCCAAATATGTTCTATTCCAAAGCATGAAATGCTCACTATTAAGAGGTTAGTAGATAATGTTGTGAACTTAACTCTAGGAAGCAGTTCTTGTGATACCTGAAACTGATTGTCAGTGCATGAGCTCTGGGCCATGGAGCTGGTGCTGGCCTGGGCTGGGGCACAGAAGGCAGAGGTTGGAATGAGGAGATGCTGGAGGAGGCTGGGCTATTCTAAGATGGGAAGAAGGGCCAACAAGATACATATTTTCCTCATATGTCTTTTTATAGTGCTTTTTGATTTATTTTGGCTTCTTTTAGACCCACAGATTAATTTTAATAATGTAATCTTTATTATCCTCAATTATTTGATGGACTTCAGTTAGAAAGTAGCTTTTATTATTCATTAATCAATAATATTAATAAAAACTACTGTGAATCGCTAACGTTTTAAAGTGATTTTCAGTTTATCACTAAACAAATATTTAAAGATTAAAAACTCCTCTGTGTGTGTGTGTGTGTGTGTGTGTGTGTGTGTGTCTACATAGGCAGGATGTCTTGTTTATCCAATTTTCATATAATACTTAATTCATATATCACTCCATAAAATCCCCAAAAGTTGATGGTAAACAGGTTGAAAAATACAAACCTCTCTCTTTGAAATTCAAATCCTCCTAATATTGATCTATTTTTAGACCCTCATTATGTCTTGTCAGAATTGTTAAAATAACCTGCTAAATGTTCTTTCTCCCCCATGCTGTGACTGATTCTAATATAGTTTAATCTGACAGTTGTTACTAAAATGCAAATATTTATTTGAAATCCTCTCTTCAATTCCAACAAAGAAGTGCCATCAAGCATCTTAGAAAAGTATGTAAAGTGATTTTTATTCTGGTGCTATTTTACCTTACTTTTCCCATATGAACACTATACTGTACTCATATAATTTGACAGTTTTTCTATGTTTTTACTACTTCCCTGTGTTCTTTTGCTCAAGTTTTCCTTGTGAACCTCCCTGGCCTAAGAAGCTACTTTTGATGGTGCATTGTCATAGTCATATCCACTGCCTCTGACCACTGCTTCCACCTTATGCTCAATGTTCCTATTAAAATAGGGCATGTGACCCCTGAGAATCTCAATCTCAAAGCAGTACTGTGCTCCATGCGATAAGAATACTCTTTGTTTTTTTCTATTCATCTCAAACTTTGTAACATTGGCCCAAAGAAGCAGTGCTTGCATTTTATAAGATCCTCAACGAAAACTGCTGCTCTATGTTCTGTTTGCAGTTTCTGTGTCCATAGGTTCTCTCCTGAGGACACAAGGTCATAGAGCCCAGCAAGAGCTCAGCACTTGGGACAAACCCTCACATACTTCTCCAGCTCTTCATGGCCCTGAATCCCTTCCCTAAAATCTCTTCCAGAAGAAAGCTCTCAGTCAAATGTCTCCAAGATAGTTCTTTTCCTTATGCCATCCATCACACCAGCCTGACATATCAGTCAGAGAATAAGCTCAAATGGACTGTCATTGACACTGCAACCTCTACTGAAAGGCAAATCTGTGCAAAGGCATTATGAAAGAGCTTAAGAAAAGAAGCATTCCTGTGAGTCCTTTTATGTATTGTGATTAGACCCTAGAATGTTTTCCTGAAATTAAGCATTTAACTGAAAGTGAAGAAGCCTCTGGGCCTCATCTGTATTTCCATAATAGTCTGACTTACTTAATCTACTCTTTTATTGAGTTTAAATAAGAAGCTGTTTTTATTTCCCCTGGATACAATAAACTCTAAAAATAAGCACAGAATCAAACTTATTTTAGACTTTTTTTAAGCTTTCCTTTATTTTGGATATGTTATTTGAATAAATAGTTTGTATTTAAGAGAGAAAGAACAGAATACTCCTTAATGATTCTTTCATTACATTTTTCTTCAATAATTCAAGGTGTATCCACAAATTCAGTGGTTGTGCAAAAACTTTTTTATACATGAATTTGTACCTTATTTAGAATTAAAATATTTGTGTGTCCTAATTAATCAAGCTAAAGTATTAATTGAGTAAATATATACTTGACTATTAACAGGGTAAGTAATACTTTACAGATTTAGCCACAGGAAACAAGAGTGGCCATTTTTTTTTTCAATTTGATGAAAGAATATTTTTATCCAGAATACATGTGGAATTCTGGTAGAAAATTTCAGACAGCTGATGAATTCTTACCATGTATCTTTATACAGTGTGATTAGAATGTATAATCATTCCCTGAAATTATGCTTTTTTTTAGCTGAAAGAGAAGCCTTTGGGTCTCCTCTGTGTTTCCATAATAGGCTAATTTAATCTACTCTTTTTACTCTGTTCCTGCCTTGAAAAGACAATTTTGTTTAGCCAAGCAGTAATAAACCCTCTAAAAATGGTTCAGAAACAAGAGGTTTTTTTTTCTTTCCTAATTTTTCTTTATTTTTGATATGCTATTTTGAACCAGTAGTCTATATTTCAAAGAGAAAACTGTTATTCTCACTTGTGTTTTCATGAAATTTTCCCTAATAATTCAAGTCACGCCCAGCATGAGTTAGTTGAATTTGAAAAATATTAATCTCACAGTTTTGTATCATATTCAGCACTCAATCTTTTTATTTTAGTAAAGTTCTTGAACAAAGGTATAAGTTAATATACAGATAAAAAATAATAGGATGATGTCTTTATAGCTTTGTGTACAGCAGGAAATATTACTTAAAAAGCATTTTTAGTGACCTACTTTATGTATGGAATGCTGCTAGAAACTACAGAAATGGAAAATTATTAGGACTTGTCCTGTGGATATTTAGAACCCAGTAAAAAGAAAGGGTGAATTTAACAAGTTCTCTGTCATGAAGAAAAGTACTAAGCAGCAAAAGTGAAAAAAATTGTTTAAAAAGTGATTTAAAAGCTCTGAGGAAATACAGAGCTCATCTACATAGCGGATTCAGGGACTGTCTCTGACAAAAGGTGGGGCAGAGGAATTGGAGATAGAAAGATTGTTGAGAAAAACAGAAATGTTAGTGTGGGGCATTTTAGGTCAAAATAACATAACATGATAACATAAAAGAAAAAAGAAAAAGGAAAAGCAAATAAACAGAAACTTCAAGTTTAATTTTGAGTGTCAGAAATCTGCCAGACATCTAGGTAAAAATGATCAGTAAACAGATGGCTCTATGAGTCTGACATGAGAATAAAAAGTTTTGGTTTGGAATTATCTCTCTCTTCCTCTCTCTCTCTCTCTCCCCTCCACCCTTCCCTATATTTCTAGCATTGCTAGCTTCTAGGGGTGTAAAGGTAAATAATGCAGAAACAGTTTTCAGGGAGTTCACACACTAGTTGGAAGTCATATAATCAAACAATTTTCACAGAATAGAATGTCACAGCAAGATATTAGCAAGGTGCTATCAAGGGAGGATCTGATATCTGCATAGGAAAGTCAGAGAAAATTTGACAGATGGTGATGTGTCACTGGTGTATAGAGGGTAAAACATGGGACAGTTTCCAAGGGAAGTAGTAAAAACATAGAAAAACTGTCAAATTATATGAGTACAGTATAGTGTTCATATGGGAAAAGTAAGGTAAAATAGCACCAGAATAAAAATCACTTTACATACTTTTCTAAGATACTTGATGGCACTTCTTTGTTGGAATTGAAGAGAGGATTTCAAATAAATATTTGCATTTTAGTAACAACTGTCAGATTAAACTATATTAGAATCAGTCACAGCATGGGGGAGAAAGAACATTTAGCAGGTTATTTTAACAATTCTGACAAGACATAATGAGGGTCTAAAAATAGATCAATATTAGGAGGATTTGAATTTCAAAGAGAGAGGTATTTTTCAACCTGTTTACCATCAACTTTTGGGGATTTTATGGAGTGATATATGAATTAAGCATTATATGAAAATTGGATAAACAAGACATCCTGCCTATGTAGACACACACACAGACACATACACACACACACACAGAGGAGTTTTTTATCTTTAAATATTTGTTTAGTGATAAACTGAAAATTACTTTAAAACGTTAGCGATTCACAGTAGTTTTTATTAATATTATTGATTAATGAATAATAAAAGCTACTTTCTAACTGAAGTCCATCAAATAATTGAGGATTATATTCATGCTTAAAAATATCACGAATTTCAGCCTGGCCGACATAGTGAAACCCTGTCTCTGCTGAAAACACAAAAAATTAGCCGGGCGTGGTGGTGGGCACCTGCAATCCCAGCTACTTGGGAGGCTGAGGCAGGAGAATCACCTGAACATGGGAGGTGGAGGTTGCCGTCAGCCGAGATTGTGCCATTGCACTCCAGCCTGGGAGACAGTGCAAGACTCCGTCAAAAAAAAAAAAAATTATGAATTTATATTGATGTCAAGTTTTTTGTTTTTGTTTTTATTTGTTTGTTTGTTTGGAGACAGTCTCAATCTGTTGCCCAGGCTGGAAAACAGTGGCACGATCTCGGCTCACTGCAACCTCTACTTCCCAGGTTCAAGCTATTTTCTTGTCTCAGACTCCCCAGTAGCTGGAATTATACGTGCTTGCGACCGCACACAGCTAATTTTTATATTTTTAGTAGAGATGGGGTTTCACCATCTTGGCTAGGCTAGTCTTAAATTCCTGACCTGAAGTGATCCACCCTCCTCAGATTCTCAAAGTGCTAGGATTACAAGTGTGAGCCACCGTGCCAGGCCCAGTTTATTTTGATGTATGTAAATAGTTAGATAATGGTGTCATTCATGGATGTAAGAAATACAGAAAAAGGAGAAGTCTAATGTGTTCAGTTATGAATGTGTTGATCCTGAAGAACTTACAGAATTGTCCTAAAAGGCAGTTGTACCTACAAGGAGATAACTGCCTCCTAGAAATGTCTGGCTTTAATGTATAAACTTGGAATCTATCATTCTATCTAACTACCTAGCTAATGATTGCTGAGATGATAGGGGGATGTGTGGAAAGAGAGGAAGCTGAGCACAGAATTCCTTAAAACAGAAGTCATGAAGAGAAAGCCATCACTATTACTAACTAAAAGTTGTAGACAGGAAGGAGTAGTAGAAGACCAAGAAAGACATCCTAACATCTAAGGGAAAAAGGAACATCCTAGTTCCTCAAAATATTTTTCTGAATTCTTGGATGACCATAATATATTTTCTTTTGTTCTTACATATTTTGAATCTTTACTACAATTGCTAAATATTACCTACATATAATTATATAAATATCTTCCTTTAAATGAAGAATAATTATTTAAGCAATCATTTGTCTTCCATTTTAGTAACATTAAAATAATACAACAGAAGGTAATGTGACATTTTATGAATACTATATCTGGTGTGTGAATATCTGATCCACTTTGATAATAAACTGAAAGGTAGCATAATTTGTTGTAATCCCACCCTATTATTTTCAGAATGCCAGGCAAAAATTCTCAGTGTGAGTAATGCCTCAGAAAAATATAAAGTTTTAATATCTTTTAATATCTAATAGTTTTCAGAAATTGCTCATGGAAAGGAATATTGCTTAATAAGGCTAACTTATCCTCCGTTTATGAAAAATCCAGTTTTCCATGAATTCACCCACATTTGTGCTGTGCAATTAAAGATTGAGAGGGAATTGATGAGCCATAGCTAAGCATCTGTAGCACACATTCAACATTTTGACATGTGTAATTTTAAGACTAGTCAAATTGATATAATTCTAAAATATTACATGTTGTGAGGCTTTGTATTTTTCACTTTGCTTGGGTGTAAGGTAAAAATTCCAGGAAATAAAATATTATTACTATTGAATTTATATATAGGAATCTCCTGTTCTTAAATCTATAACCAACTATAATTTGCTTTGGCTTAAGAAACAGCAAATAATGCTGCAATATACCTGGGCATACAGACATCTCTGCAAGGTGCTGATTTCATTTCCCTGGGTATATAGTCAAAACTGGGATTGCTGGAATATGTAACAGTTTGTTCTACTTTGATGATGTAATGTAAAATGAAATAATTTGCTGTAATTCCATCCCCATTCTATTTTAATTTTTTTGAGTAACCCCCATGCTGTTTTCCATAATGACTGTACTAATTTACATTCCCACCAACAGAGGACAAGGGTTTCCTTTTCTCCACACCATCGCCAACACTTGTTATTGCTTCTTTTCTTGATAACAGCCATTTTAACAAGTGTGAGCCAAGATATGAAAAGAAACCAAAATGTCAACAGACCAATGGTGAACACATCCATTGTGTGTGCGTTTGTGTATGTATACATCAGTAAATATACATATATATATGCACACATATATGCACACTGGAACATTATTCAGTTTAAAGAACTGATCCTGTCATTTGCATTGACATGAATGAGTCAGAAAGACATTATGCTAAATGAAATAAGCCGGACTCAGAAAGAAAAATACTGCATGATCTCAGGTATATGTGGAATTTTAAAATTAAAAAGTTGCATACATAAAAATAGAGATTAGAGTGGTGATTACTGGGGCAGGGTATTGGGGGGCGCATGGGGACATATGGGTCAGAATGAATAAACTAGAGATCTAATATACAGCATGAGGACTATATTTAATAATTGTGTATTATATACTGAAAATGTATTAAGAGAGTAGACTTTAGATGCTCTTACCACACTCGCACATACATATATGCATACAAATCAAACGTGTGAGATGATAGATATGTTCATTTGACTGTAGTAATCAGTCCACTATGCATATGTATGTCAAAACACTATGTAGGGAACCTTATATGTATGCAATAAAGAAAAGGCAGCAAATAAAACTGCACAGATATTTATAGATACATTAGTTTAACAGTTTTTGCAGAACTTCTCAAATCTTCCCTAGGAGAAAGATTGTCTTTGCTGTTGCCTTTTTGTCACTTAAACATCAGTGACTAAGCAAAAGCCTTTCATTTTCTTGGTGTCAGTTCTAAAAATTCCCTGGGCTGTAAACGACCAATTAGTGCCAAAACTGTGAAGACACTTCAGTTATCTTGGTTTAGACCCTGAGCTGAGCTTTCATTTGTTTGTTAGCAGCCTGATAATTAGATTTCTTTCTGAACATAAGCTAAATTTTAAGAAGGATCCTGGAGTTTTACAAACACATCATTCAGTGTAGTGTAGTCTAAATCCAACTTGACTATTTTCCCTTTACTCTCTTTTCCTTCATATATTATCCTTTGTAGTGTAAATTACTACTGCAAAAAAGCACATGTTAAAATTTACTGAAAATATGCCTTTTCTTTAAAAATAGTCTGTGTATTTTATAAATTAATTCTAATTATATTTTTAATATACTTAAAGTAAAATTTTGATGTTTAGGTTATAATCTAATGTAATTGTTGTCTTTCTAATCTGAAACAGTATTTTATTTGAAATTCTATACGTGTTATCTTCACATTGCTTTTTTACTTTATATGTTCAATAGTAGAATACCATAGCAAGATTGGTACTTATCTGTGTCTTAAATATTGCAAACCATAAAGAACAATGTTATATAAATTGATGAATTTGATAATTGTGAAGTATTTAAAATAGAGAAGTATGATTAGCATTAAGATTTTGTATTATTCTTTAATCACTTTTATATGCCTGCAATTATCCTATTAACAGATTTGTTCAGTATCTCCAACTTATTCCAATATAATTGAGATATTTTTTGTTGCATTCTCATTTTTCATTATAAGGTGATAACCTAATTTACTCCAGGTGTTCTTATGGCTCTTTCAAATATAAACTTTGCTGAACATAATGGACCACTTTATGACAAATTTAGAATATGACTACATTTTAAGTTTTTGAATATTTACTATTATATTTAAACTTAGTTTATTTGAGGTTACAGAAAAAATCTAAGCAATTTATACCTTTTATACTTAATGCTACTGTTTTGATTCAAACTGACTTTAAAAATAATTTAAATAACATGATTTTTGATAACTTCAATGTACAGAATTAAATATTTCAAGAGATTTTTGTGGAAGCCCTGATTAGCCAATTTATTGCTCTTCAGTTTCTCCTGTCTATATTACCATTGGAGAAACATCCAGCCAACTTGAAAGTTTATTCTCACCAGAATTCTAGGACCAATTTTAATCTCGGTCAAGAGTAATGTGAACAGCAAATCCCTCACTTTGAGATTTAGTATTTTTACCATTAGTGTTTCTCTGAATGTGATTTTGTGAGTGTCAGCTCTAGTAATCTCCCTTCTAGCTTGTTCTCAAACTTATTCCCAAAAAGACATTCAGCTTTGGTCACCCAGTCCTTGCTTTTTTGTGTGTATCTCAGTTTTTGTCATTGAATTCCCTGTGTCCCAGTATCTACCTTATAAACTGCCTTATCCCCTGCACCACTGTCTAAGAACATGGGACCTTTCTTTTTCCAAATTCTAAAATCAAAAGCTGTCCTGGCTGTCCATATTGTCTCTAAATTATTCACTGGGACCCTGCTGTAAATTGACAAACAGCTTTCACATTGCCTACTTGTCTGCTTGGATTTCTTAATATGATTAGTGCCATCAAATATAATCAAATCAATTCACTAAGACATGAAATGTCAAGAGGCCTTGTTAATTGCTTTCCTTCTCCCCAAAAATAATAGTTTGCTTAAGATGCCTTTTTTGCTCTACTTCCAGAACAGGATGCACATGTTCAGAACTTGAGAGTCGTTCTGTGTCTTGGTTACTTTTCTGCACAGAAGACAGGTCTGGTTACAAGCCTGTTGCCCCCAAGTTAGCCTAATTTCGTTTCTTTTTCTTTTTTTTGAGACGGAGTCTCGCTCTGTCGCCCAGGCTGGAGTCCAGTGGCACAATCACGGCTCACTGCAAGCTCCGCCTCCTGGGTTCACGCCATTCTCCTGCCTCAGCCTCCCAAGTAGCTGGGACTACAGGCGCCCGTCACCACGCCCAGCTAATATTTTTTGTATTTTTAGTAGAGACGGGGTTTCACCATGTTAGCCAGGATGGTCTCGATCTCCTGACCTCCTGATCTGCCCGCCTTGGACTCCCAAAGTGTTGGGATTACAGGCGTGAGCCACGGCGCCCGGCGCCTAATTTCACGATAGTTAAACTTATCATGTCCACCATCCTGACAGCATGCTGATCTGCCTAAGCTTGTGTGTCAGCTCTCCAAAATATAATTCATAAATTCAACTTGAAAAAAAAACACCTCGGGGTAAACATATTTTAAAAATTCCACCTCACGACTTCCCCTTAAAGGATTAGAGAACTGTTTTCTGTTAGTGTTGAGTCAAAGAATGAACTGAGGATGAGGGAAAGGCAGAACTAAGGGTTGCAGAATTCAGATTGAAAAATGTTGACTTTTTAAGTCATCATCCTGAGGGGTATGCTGACCACAGCCTCTCATTATAGAGTATATTAATCCTTTATTGCTGATTACTTACCACAAACTTGAGTAAAGACCAACAGTATTGATTCAGAGTGGAGATATGGAGCTGGTTTGTAGCCCTGTCAGAGAGCTCCACGGATGTTAGCATATGAAGTCTAACTTTTTAAGGTGATTTATTTATTCTTATGTGGAATCTTTCATAATACAGAAGTGTAAAAGCAGGGTGATCTCTTCATAGAAATTTAGGGAACATGAAAAATAATTTTAAATGCTCAGTACTAGGACTCAAAAATACAGGAGTCTAAAACTTTGCATGTGTCCATTAAATATTTTTTTCTGTTTTAAAATGTGTATTTACATCAATAAAAGCATGCAAGCACACATCCATGTACACATACACTTACATTTCCATTAAACAAGCATCACATAAGAACAAAATATCTTGAAGCAACTTTATTTTCTCTCCCAATCATGCTTTAAGTTTATCCCATAGAAGTTAGTCTTTCCCTTTACCAGGATCAAATTTTTGGTCAGAAATGTAAATTTCTCAACAGTAAACATATTGCTTTGGGAGGCCAAGGTGGGCAGATCACTTGAGGTCAGGAGTTCAAGACCAGCCCTGGTCAACATGACAAAACCCTGTCTCTACTAAAAATACAAAAGTTAGCCTGGTGTGGTGGTGCGCACCTGTAATTCCAGCTACTCTGGAGGCTGAGGCATGAGAATCGTTTGAACCCAGGAGGTGGAGGTTGCAGTGAGCTGAGATTGCACCAGTGCCCAGTGCACTCCAGCCTGGGTGACAGAATGAGACTCTGTCCTAAAAAAAAAAAAAAAAGAAAGAAAAAAAGAAAAAAAAATGAAGTAACTTGAAGTCACTACGTGCAAAATTAGTAATTAGTAATTAAATTATCTAGTTCAGGACAGAATGAGGTGGGTGAAAGTTAACATTCCCGGAGGCATCAATTAGATTAAAGGGGACAAATTACTAAAACATGTAATTGAATGCATCAGAGAACTGTAGAAGCAATAAAGAAAAGGTTTTCAAAATTTTCACAAAAGACACCTTGCTGGAAAGACAAAACCAGCAGGAGAAGTGTTTTATGCTCACTGTCAGTGTCCCCTTCAAAACAGGTGTCACAATCTGAAGCCATGTGGTCAGGAGACTGGGCCTGGGCTGAGAAAATCTGATGATCAAAACAGATCTCCTTCAGGTTTTAGGCTTAGTGTACAGGTAACTTCCAGGGGAGCAAGAAGGGAGTATTTTATGTTTCTATTACGAAGTAACAAATTACCACAAATTTAGCAGCTTAAAATATATACATCCATAATGTTACAGTTTTTTTTTGTTTGTTTTGTTTTTGTTTTTTTTGATATGGAGTCTCACTGTCTCCCAGGCTGGAGTTGAGTGGCGCAATCTCAGCTCACTGCCAGCTCCGCCTCCCGGGTTCTCGCCATTCTCCTGCCTCAGCCTCCCCAGTAGCTGGGACTACAGGCGCCTGCCACCACGCCCGGCTAATTTTTTGTATTTTTAGTGGCGACGGGGTTTGACCATGTTAGCCAGGATGGTCTTGATCTCCTGACCTTGTGATCCTCCCACCTTGGCCTCCCAAAGTGCTGGGATTACAGGCATGAGCCACTGTGCCTGGCCAATGTTACAGTTTTGTGGAACATTTGGCAAGCTGGGAAATAAATTTTTGTTGTTTAAGCCAATAAATTTTTGTTGTTTGTTTCTTTTGTCGAAAGAAACAAAACAAAACCCTGCCAATTTAAAATTCTAATCCAGCAGAAATATTTATTACCATTAAAGGCTTGCATTCAGGAAAACAAAAGTTTAGGCCATTAACTTTTTTTGTTTTTTTTGTTTTTTTTGCCAGTTGGTTTTTCTGCAAGAAATAGTTTATCTTCAGGATGAAGGAAAATAATTCTAGATTAAAAAATGAAACTAAGGGAAGGAATGGAATACATTAGGAAGGGTAAATATATAAGCCCATAATAAACAATATTGGTTGTAAAAAAAAAAAGTTTTGTGCAACTCAAAATATATGTAAAAATAAAATGCAAAGCAATTCTGTATAAAATACATAGCAGGATAAGCAAAGTGAAAAGGTACATGAATTCTAGCAGGACCAGAGACATTTGTATTAGTCTATGACAAGTCAAGGGCTACCACTAAATCATTGTAATTTTGTAAATATATATGTAGAAAGTTAATTGAAGGGAAAACGCAATAATAACAATATGGAATTAATGCAAAAGATGTAAAGAAATGAATGAAAGGGGAACATAAGGCAGAAGTGCTAAGGAGGACATAATCATTACGACAGAAGACATAAATCAGTGTCTCAGTAATGACATTATGTATGTGAAAGGAAAATAGACCCCAGTCCCCCAAATCACTAAGCCAAGGGAACAATCAAGCTGGGAACTATGTCAGGCGAGCCTGCCTCCCATTTTAGCTACAAAGAAGATACACACCTTCCTCACAATTTACCGACAGGAAATTCCTTGTGGACAAAGGACAGACAGAACTCAAAGTCATCATCTAAGCTGACCTGAGACAAATGCATATCTGATTGCTTCCTCTGCCCTATTGCTTATGCAAAAATGCAGATTCACTGAGCCAGACTAAATTGTATATTCAGTGGGAGGCTGATTAAGGACTCAAAAGAATGCAACCTTTTGTCTATTATCTACTTCTAACCTGGAAGCCCCCACTTCAAGTTATCCTGCCTTACCAGACAGAACCAGTGCATATCCTTCACATATTGATTGATGTCTCGTGTCTCCCTAAAATGTATAAAAGCAAACTATACCCCCGACCACCTTGGACACATGTTATCAAGACTTCCTGAGGCTATGTCACTGGTGTGTCCTTAACCTTGGCAAAATAAACTTTCTAAAGTGACTGAGACCTGTCTCAGACATTTTGGGTTAACATGTATAAGTGCTTTGAATGCTAATGTCATTGGATTCCAGTGAAGAAAACAAACCAAAATATAATTCTTGCTTGAAGCAAGCATGAATTATGAGAGAACAAATAGTTTTAAAGAAATGGAGGAAGGTACAAGAAGTGAATATTAAGTAAAAGTAAGGTGAAGAAGCTGGATCAATACAAGACAAAATAAGCATTTAAGTCAAGAAGCACAAGTTGCAAAATCTGAATTCAGAGAAGGGAATGTCTATGGTTGTATCCCTCTTTCCTTTCATATAGGTCTTTTTCTCAAATTCTTCCTCCCCTCCCTAACCACAGTTTTGGAGCCTCCACATTCTTCTGTGTTTAGAGTTGTGGAGAGGGAGGAGTGACAGCTCTTCAGGAGAGTTCCCACCTGACTAGGACCATCACGATGATGTATCATTCATTATGCTTTGTAGGTTTACTCTGTCAGCACCTTGATGGGTTATTAAGAAAGTTTCCCATCTCTGCCAATGTCTATTAGTTCCCTTGACAACATTACATATTTCCTGTGCAATCAAGTGATTGCTTGTGATTTCTCCCACATTCTTAGGTAATCAGTATTCTACTACAAAAGTTCCCTAATTCTTTCAGGTGTCTATCACGTATAGGGTTTAAGAAAACCCTATGCAGACTTTCTTGAAAGTATGGCCTATATCAGGTACAAAGAAAAATATCTTGTATTTTTTACTTCAACAAATAGAGTCCAAAAGATACCTTTATTTTACTATCTTACACCACTTTAGCCTGGCTCTGCCAGCTGTCTATCATGAATTAGAAACCAGTTCACCGTGTACCCAAAGATTTCTAGAAGTTTCCTTATAGCATCATCTTGATTTTAAATAAAGAAGGGGCAGTCTCCACCCTTTGTTTAGAAGAAAAGCAGAATAGCTCACTCTGAAGAAATTATTCTCATTCTTCTTATCCCCACCACTTGCCTTCCCAAGCCTTCAAAATGGTTGAGAGTTTTGGAAGTCATCTAATTGGTTCTTAGAACACAGAAAAGAACTGCACATTAATTTAGTATTTCACACTGGAAGGAGCTTCAGATTAAACTCCCATTTCAATATATAATTAAACATTGATAATTTTTACAAGAATGACTAAAAGTGATTATATAAATTTTTTTATTTTTTATTTTTTAATCCTTTACAATTGTGTTAGGGATTCCCAAGATCACCCTCAGACTTGATGATTCACTAGAAGGACTCACAAGACTCAGAAAAGCTATCATACTAACGGTTACAGTTTATTACACTAAAAGGAAACAATAAAATTGGTAAAGAAAATGTGCAATGGGCAAATCCAGGAGAAGCCAGGCATGAGCTTCTAGCTGTCCTTTCTCAGTGAAGTTGCATGGGAAGTGCTTAATTCTCCCAGCAACAACATATATGAAGCGTTTCAACTAGGGAAACTCAGCTAGGCCTTGGTGTATGGGGTTTTTACTGGAAGTCAGTCACACAGACATGCAACACCCTCCTGACTGACCTCAGCTAATAGATTTCATCCATCAGAGCCAGAGCAAAAATAGTTATGCACCATAAATTATACTGTTACCACAGACTATCTGCTCAAACTGTTACTATGTGGTCCAAAGCTTCAAGGCATACAAACATACATTTAGGCAGAATATTACAAGGTCTCATAGCTCATCTTCCAGGAACCATTGAAGGAGACAGGCTTTTTTTTTTTTTTTTTTTTTCCTGGAATGGGCAGGGTTTAAGCAACCCAGAGTTGCTGATTTAACTTCCTGCATAATAAACTTTTCTTGTTCTTTTACTAAGAATTTTTGAATGTACATTAGTGTAGGAAAATAAACTTACCTGAATTTCTTCATGCTGTTGTAAAAAGCCCCATCCGTCTAAGACAGAGAGATGCATAAAATATAAAAATAAAGAATGTTTGTTTTTACTTCTCCTGGAAGCACTTTATTCTCCATGTGACCTGAAAATTCAATTTGTAGACATCATTTGGTTAATTACTCTGGTCCAAAAGGGCCAAATGATTACCGAACTGGGCCCCTATGTGCCGTGAAGACTATTAAGCTATTTACCCAGATATTTGTTTCAAAAGAGATGAAGCCCTAGAAATTGGAAACATCTCTAGATCATAAAAGCTAAGACACAAGACTATCTAGATCCTAGAAATCTTTTTTATATGTAATAAAAGGATAAAGTAGGGAGGAGATTCTTTCAGGATGAGATGGAGGCAGAAGTCTCCCATTTGTAAGCAGAGAAAAATAATTTTTCCTTGTCCCATGACCATGGAGGGCCCAGCCACTTGCACAGGAAAGATTCCCTTGGCTCTCATCTGTCCCTTCTAAGGTAAGATCTGGGACAAGGTGGGAGAGGCGGTCAACATATTTATTATTTTCTGTAAAGTAATTAAGAAGTCTACTTCCTATGCAGAAATCTTTATGTGTGCATCCAGAATAAAGTTAATAGTGATAAATATTAAAAAGCCAAAAATTAGGTGACATTTCCATGAATTCTGATATGTAAGTGGAAATAAACCACAAGCAGCCATGAAAGTCACATTTGTAACTATACAGGAAGGAGCTTATGAAAGGCAAAGGAAATTATTATGTCATTGAAAGCCAGAGAATACTAAAAATTGACGAGACAATATTTCCTGGAAAATTCTGCAGACAAGTGTTGCAAACTAGCTTTGGATGGGGGTACACCTCACAAGCTCTATTACTAACTGAAAGCAAGGGGTAAGTGGTTAGGTCAGAACAAAGAATAAACACTGTGTATAATGCTACAAGAAAACTAGAAGATGGAAAATAGGTACATTTCCAAAACGAAATAAATAAGAATATAAAAATTATCAAATGTGATGTGATAGATATCAAATAATAATGCAGCACACCAACATGTCACATGTATACATATGTAACAAACCTGCATATTGTGCACATGTACCCTAAAACTTAAAGTATAATTTAAAAAATAAATAAAAAATCTAATATACATATCATGGGTAGGGAAAATGGAATAGACAGGGGAAAAATAATATGAAAAGATTAAAATGATGCAAGTTCTTGAGTTTGTCTATGATGTTTTCTATGGGAAGATTAGGAGGGTTGATGGAAAGGGCAAGCAAAAAAGTGTCCTCTTACTCTAAGAAGAAAAACAATCTTCTAAGGTAGGTTTCTCATGTCACAGTAGGGGCTGTGGACTTCTTATCTCTGAATCATCTTAAAAGCTTATTAAAAGTGCAGAGTGGCAGGTCCTGCCCAAGGCCTATTGATTTGGAAGATTTGGGATTGTGGCCTAAGAACCTGCATTTAACAACATGCTTTGGTGTTTTTTTTTTTTACAGACACTAAATTTAGGAAGTAGCTAGCACTTTAAATGAAAAGTGTCAGAGGAACCATTTCACAAGGGAAGATTGTGCTGCCTTTCAAAAGATTATGTGGTAGGAATCCAGCTATTAATTCAATTGAGGATAACCCTAGGGACTTATTTGAAGTTATTTAAATCCTGCAAAGTAAGGAGTTTGATGTGAGCTGCAGATGAGCCAAGGATTTAATTTATTTTGGACACTATCAGGAGAAAATGGAGTAGCACTAATGGGAAAACCTGTAGTATTTCCTTCAAACAAGCTGAAGTGACAACATGTTCTTTTTCAATAGGAATAAGATAATGGCTAAAAGAATTGTGATCTGCTTAAAAACCAATGGTAATAAACTGATAATATCCATAAAATGGTATATCACATGGGGCTTTGATTAATAAATACAAATGATGAGTTGTATTGAGGCAGGAAGGGCAGGAACACCTGGAGGGAAGCAGAGACATTCAATCAATACCCCAGAGTCTATCAGTCTAGATTAGGCCTCTGCATATTTTCTTTTCTTGCAACAGCCTCAGGTAATTGACTCCCTATCACTTTATTTCTGTTGCGTTTCCCTGCTACAATCTTAACTTCAGTCCCATAGCTTGCTGTGAAAAGATTCACTGGACTCTAACCCCATCCTGCTCTTCTTAATCTCAACAAACTCAGAGTCTCTGAATTTAGAACACTAGTAACTGTGCAGTGTCCTACCAAATTCCAACAAAAATGACAAATGACTGGAAACTTAGAAAATTATGAAACTACAAAACTACTGACAATTGTTCTTTTTAAATAAAACCAAAATAAAAATGGAATTAAGAGATAAGCCTTTTATAAAATATGTGATTTCTAAATAAAGAAAACTTACAATTCAATAATAAAACTACCCAATTTAAAAATGTGAAAAGTATTTGAATAATCATTATTTCAAGGAATATACACAAGTGGCCAATAAGCCCAAGAAATGACATGACACATACATCATCAGTCATCAGGGAAATGCAAATCAAAACCACAATGAGATAATGTTTCACACCTACTAGAATGGCTAGAATCAAAAATTCATATAACAAAGCAATGTTTGTGAAGATGTACAGAAACGAAAACTCTCATATCCTGATGATGAAAAAGTAAAATGGCACAGCTGTTTTGGAAAACTGGCATCAGATGATTAAACACGGAGTTACCATATGACCCAATAATTCTACTCTTAGGTTTGCACTCAAGGGAGAGAAAACATGTTCACATCAAAACATATACCCAAATGTTTATGGCAGGACTATTCATAACAGTTAAAAAATGGAAAAAAAATTCATTGCCCATAAAGCAATGAATAGATTTTTAAAAGTGATATGTCTATATAGTAAAATATTATTCAATCTTAAGAAGGAACAAAATACTAATACATGCCAAAACATGGATGAACCTTGAAAACATTTAGCTAAATAAATAAAGCAGGGAAATCTGTAAAGATAAAACCTAGATTAGTGTTTGCATAGGGACAGAGGCAGGAAATAGGGAGTGATAATTAAAGGTTATGAGGTTTATTTTGGAAGTGATGAAAATGTTCTAAAATTGACCATAGTGATGGTTGCATATATCTACTCTTAAAATAAAACTTCAGACAAATTAAATTTAACTGAGTTTAATTAAGCAAGAAAAAAAATTCACTAATTGCGAAGCCCCCAGAATCACAGCAGACTCAGAGACACCAGGGATGCCTTGAAGTCAGAACAAATTTATAGACAAAAAAGAAAAGTGATGTACAGAACTTGGAAGTGAGGTACAGAAACAGCTGGATTGGTTACAGCTCAGCATTTGCCTTATTTGAACACAGTTTGAACACTCAGCAGTGTATGAGTGGTTGATGTATGGCTGCTGGAATTGGCCAAGACTCAGCTATTGTTACAGGTGCATACTCCTAAGTTAGGTTTTCAGTCTCGTCTATGTATTAAGTTAGGTTACGGCTTGTCCACAAGGACTCAAATATAGAAGTATGGAGTCCTTCTCAGGCCATATTTAGTTTGCTTTAACACTATGAATGTCCTAAAAACCATTAAGTTGTATACTTTGAGTGAATTATATGGTATGTGAACTATATTTCAACTAAGGTATTAAAATGGAATTAGAATTTCTTTCTATCTGTAGCCTAATTTATTTCTTAATAAAACCACAAGCATTGATCCAGTATGTACAAATACATGCTGATAATTATTTATTTAGCTGCTATCAGTTATTAATGTTTCCATATGTATTCCTGTTCCATACTACCACTCCATTTTCAGAAGGTAGCCAGACTTTGTCCCTTCTCATCTAAAGGGAACTTACTAGACCGGCAGAAAGTATCTTGATAATATCCCTCCAAAATCCTTATTCTTAGCCCTGAGGTCCTGGAGTGGGTTATTAAGTAGAAGCAGTGAGGGGAAGAGGCAGCAACATGGAAGAAAAAAAGCATATCTTCTCACTGGGGAGGAGAAAGCAGCCTATGGGTCATGTAGGTATTGAGATCACATGATCCTGTCTTGTAGTATCCTGAATAGGTGACTTGGCCAAGAGGATGAATGGATTTATGGTAATGCTAGGAAGGCTGTACTTTAAGCATCATATTTCTTGGTCTCATTCCCCAAGCATAGCCTGGAAGAATCAGCACTTCAAAGAATCATATGTGTCAGAACCTCAGCACCTCAGTGGTAATCAATGTGGGCCAAAGTTAAATGCTTCCATTTTGGGTGGTGTTTTGTTTTGCAAATATTTAGTAAACACTTAGTAAACATCTGCCACATTGGCAGTAGGTGAAGAGGGAGTTCCAGCAAGATTTAAAGCACATTTCCTGAAAATCTAGCATGTGAGCTCAGAATAAGGTTAGTTTGTTATAAATAATATTTTATTGATTGATTGATTGAGATGGTGTCTTACTCTATTGCCCAGGCTGGAGTGCAGTAATGTGATCTTGGCTTACTACAAACTCTGCCTCCCAGGTTCTCCTGCCTCAGCCTCCTGACGGTCTAGGATTACAGACACACACCACCACGCCCAGCTAAGTTTTGTATTTTTAGTAGGGATGGTGTTTTGCCATCTTGGCCAGGCTGGTCTTAAACTCCTGACCTCAAGTGATCCGTCTGCCTCAGCATCCCAAAGTGCTGGGATTGCAGGTGTGAGTTATCACGGCTGGCTAAGAAAATTTTAAAATGTAACGTTTTTTTAACCTACCAACATCATACGTATTCCAAGAACAGCATTCCTGACATTACATTAAAAAATGATCAACATAATAAAACATAGCAGTTTTTCCTCAAAAATTCACATTATATTCATGTAATAGACAACAATATTTGTGATACAATATATTTTCTATGTTGTATCACAGCATACTTTCATGAACCTGCATTTACTGTAACAGTTAGCCAGGGTTCCATTGCTAAAAGGGACTCACAGGAATCCAAAGCAATGCTGACAAATGGATGCCTCATTGAAGAAAAAAGAATAAAATATAGTGAAAGCATTAAAGTAAGCATATGTACCAGAGCTCTGGCTGCCTCACAGCAAGGGGTACTGAGAGGCCAGTGCCAACTCAAAATGTCCTCTCTACAGGGATATATTGGATGTATGTGCTCTCTCTCTCTCTCTCTCTCTCTCTCTCTGTATTTATCTATCTCATTCTTTCAAGGTACATGGGGAACCCTGAAACCAAGGAACCCAAGACGAAATCTTGAACAGGGTTTTTTATACCCTGCTGGTCATGTAAATATATTCTTGCGATGTCAGGATCTTCAGTGTAGTGTCCTCCAGAGGTCTCACTGAGACCAAGAGCAAATCATCAGTCTCACTGTTACCAATAAGGAAGGATGATGAATTGGGGCAAAATGACTTCAAACTGCTAGATCTATGGTTACAAAGCAGCGCTTTTAATGTGATATTGTACATTTTATGTTCAACTAGGGCCAATGCTCTGCAGCCACTTCAGAATACCAATTTAGGCCAATTCCAAGCCTGCTAGAATTAACACTCACAGCACAAAAATATATTAAGAAAGTGTTTCCAAAGCCTTCTGGAGAGATGCAGTTTTTGAGATTTGTATGGCCTTTGCTTTGAGAGAGAAACTCTACAAACTCATCCAACTAAGCCCTAATAGGCATAGCGAGACTAGATTAGACTTACATGATTCAGTCTAATAGCTCAAGGTCAATTTTAGTTGACTTCTTAGAGAATCACTTTCCCAATCTTACCGTCAAGTAAAATTATCAGCCCCTGTTGAATTTGTTTCTGAAACATTCTCAAATATGCTTAGATTTTACATTATCAACCAACACCAACACTAAGACCACCATCTGAACCACCCACATCCCCAGTGTTGGAATATTCTGCACTTTCTCTCAGAAAATGTTCTATGTTTCCAAACTCTAGAAGGTGCTTTGAAGTTTGGTCTGAAACATTTCCTTTTTATTCTTTTCAAACATTTTTCATGAACAGTCCTAAAAGTTTCTACATCTGCCCTTCTAAAAGATTCTTTTCTCCCAAGGCAATAAAAGTTTCTTTTTACTCTTGAGTGTCTTATTGCAGCATATTTTCTAGTTGGTTTTAATATCTGGTTATATATGTGGCAGATATGGTGGTTTTCATTTTAATAGTACATAAAATTCAGGAGTACAAAATTAATTTAAATCATGCATCTCCAATTCCTGTACTTAATGGGAAACTTAATGTCTTGAATTTCTGATAAATTTTATATAATCTAGTAATTTTGGAATTACTTCTAGAGTTTGTTTAAGTGACTTCAATATATTTAGAATGAAAAGAGATACATATAAATAGGTGCATTGCTTCTTAATACCCTCCAATCAGTGAGGCATATTTATATTTCAGAGCAAGAGGTAAAGGTAGGTGAGTCACATTGTTAAACTTATTGGTACCTTTATGGTCTCAGATAGGAAGCTGTTATTCTAAATTTACTAATATATGTCTGGGTCTTTGCCTTCAGTAATAGGTATAAAGTCATTAATGGATTATTTTCTATTTAACTGCCACATTAGGTGAAGCAAAAGTGATCTGGGACAATATGTGGGGGAGTTATATTCCACTATTTTTTACATTTTATCTTCAACATCTATCACGAAGACAGTAATAACCACAATAAGCATACCATTTATTAAGCACATATTAAGTGTCAGGTTGTGTGACATCTTTATACTGATTCTATCTAATCCTCATAACAGGGATGTAAATATCATTATTTCTATTTTATAACAGAGGAAAAAATAATAAGAAGATGGCTTAAGGGCCATGTAAAGATAATATCTAAATTCGAATTTTAATCCACATCCCAGAGATTTAAGAGGCTATATTTACTTATTATTAGGTGCTGCTTGTCTTCATCTCTTCTTCAAAGTAGTTTCCACAGCTAGAATTTTGCTTTTATTTGTACAATGTTTTGATTAAACGATGTAGTTTGTTGGATGTACCTCCTCATTCCTGTCTTCTGCACATCACCCATTCCACAAACATAAGACAGCGTTATATGTGGCATGATGATAACTGAAAATTTATGATTTATTCCATTACTCTACGTGTCTGCAAGAAATAGGTATTCTTCGATCTCATTTTAAAGAAGGTAATTAAGCCTTTGCATTTCCTCTGGGCTTTGCTAAAGGAAAGTAGTGTACAGGACCTCCGAAAAGAAAATTCTTAGTCCAATCTTTTATTGCTTTAATTAAAACAACAAAACAAAACTAAACACCTAGGCTGGAGGTGTGAATGTAGGAATAGAAGTGTTTTGAGAGTTCCCACAGTGACTGAGAAGGGATTGAGATTTTGAAGGCCTTTCATTCTATTGGGAGATCATGCTCCCCAGTAACTCCTGTCAGGTAGAGGACAGACCCTTGGAAGGGGGTGACTATGAGGTGCTGCCCCCTTGGTAGCTGCACTTAGGTGTTTCCGTTCTCATTCCTGAGCAAACAATTGATTGTAAGCCAGGCACAAAGGCGGCAGAGTGGCCATCTTCAAGGGCCCCTAGGTCAGTGAGCATACCACCAGGAAGCTGTATAAGAGAGAAATAAATCTTCATACTGCAGTATTAAATGGATTTTAGAGAGCAAATAATTTCTCTTACCTTATCCTAAAGTACATAACTGAAAAGAAATTATTTATCTCTTTACCCAGAAAGTGGATACATGGAGAAGGGTTAGCATGGATCAGAAAATAAAAAGGAATGTATTTATCATTTTGCACCCTGGTATATTTATTGCACAAGATTCTCTCTAACCCACACACACAATCTTCTGAGGTAATGTTGCAGAAAATAGGTAAGAGGAGAGTGAAGTCGGGCTTTTGCATAGTCAGCTTCCCTTTGGCCTCTGTGGAAAGGGAAGTGCTCATGTCCAGGTAATGACCAGTAGCCAGTATGGAGTGGGTGTCTGCAGAGCACAATCACAGACAAGGTGCACCTCTGAGCAGGTCCTCCAGGGATGGTTGAAAATAGACCTAATTTCCACATTTATTCTAGAAGACAGAATATTAACTCATCAAAGTGTGTGTGGATAGGAGAGGCTGGTGGATGGGATAGGGATTTACTTGACAGATACATCTTAGCCTCTGTTACTTTGAATATTTGATTAACCACACCTTTTTTTTTTCTTTTTTTTTTTTTATGTTTCTAGGTAACTGTTTATATAGTCATGGCCAGGCTGTCTTTATAATACAGAATCTCTCTGACTTCCACTGTACAGCTGAAACAGGCATAAGCTTAGGTGTCAGAGGTGGTTATATAGATGAATGAAAACAAAAGTATCCAATAATTTTTCTATATTTTTTGACTCTGGAAAGTGTATGTGTGAATATTAAAGCATTAATGATAGACATCTGAATATATTGTGTAGCTCATTTTGTTGTTACATTACCCCACTACTTAATGCATTAAAATCATGTGATACTTAATTCATTTAATAATAAAAAAGGAACAGATTAAAATTTTTGAAATGAATATGTGTAATTTAATTTTGGCATTCAGAAATCACTTTGATATTTTTAAAGCTCTGCCAACTTTTTAATTTTATATTTCCAAATCCATATACTAAAGTAATTTTAAAGCTGGGAAGAACTATATACATCATTTTGTCCAATCTATCCATTTTATATTTGGGGAAATAGAAATATAAAATAACAAATAGTGATAACATCTTCAGCCAAATTTTAAACTATTTTCATTGTGATCTATTATCTTTTCTTCATCTCTTTTAATTAAAAGCATATGAAACATTGTTGTAAAGAATGCTATAGTCAGAAGTGTATTAAATCATGTAAGTGTTAATTAGAACTAGAAGGAGGACAATAGTTCAACATCTAATTTTTTTATATGATCAGTAATTTTCTTGCTGAACTCAACAGAGTTGCCTCTTGTGATGGAAAGGAAGTGAAAGAACAGAATGGGCCTGTGCAGAAAGCTTCTGGCCTCCACATCCATTCTGTAAAAATAAACATGGGAAGCTGTGTTTTCACATTCTTTGTGTATAGGTTTCCACTGACCATTTGGGTTCAAGATACAGTGCCAGTGCACAAACCAATTTACAGAATTCTAATGACTGGTCATTTATATGCACTGCCAACACTGAAGTAAACTTTAATATTGCCTGTCACTTATTTAAAAGCTCATTCACCTTAGATTTGTAGTCCTCGAGATTCTTACTTCATTCTGCATTTCATAATATATTATCTGTCTTAGTCTTCTTGTGATCTTTACACTTAGAAAGAGTTCACATTTTTTAATACACCAAAATGTCTTCATATGTAGGCCTAAAATTCCCTGATCTTCTTTTATAATTTTCCTTTTCATACAGTCCTGAGAACTAATTTATAATGTATTTTTGATACCTTTGCTTTGACATAATCAAGACTGTCTGATACATCTAGGTTAAACTGCTTGCCATTTCCCAAGCAAGCCATTCATTTCTCTGTGTCCTTGCTTTGTTGCACTTTTCTTTTACCCCATAATTATTTTCCACTTGTCTAGTTAATACACTCAAAAAGTCACTGCGAGTCACCTCCTGTACCATTATTTTCAGTACTTTCAGCAAAGATATTTCTCTCCTGTGCACTTACAGACATTGTACTCAACCTCACTATTGTGAGGGATAATTGTCCCATAGCACAAGGTCTTGTCCAAAGGCACTTACGAGACCTCTTCAACTGTAAATCTTTCAATATTTTGTTTCTATGGCAAACTCAAAGATTGAATGTAGCTCTGTTTCTTCTACCCCATAATTCTTTATTTTTATTGCTCTTAATTTTCTGTGTTGGTAATTTTGAACTTAACTGAAATTTAAGTTAAACACATGAAGTGCTAACTTTGTCATACCCCTGGTGGTAATGTTCTGCATGTTCTCATAGACATGTGTTAATGTCCTCATCCCCATGTTCTGTGTATCCTATTTTTATCATTTTAGACATTTCATCATATTTCTCTTTTCTTTTTTTATTTTTCCTATTAAATCTGGGGTTCAATCATGTTCTCTGTATTCTCCATGTCTAAAAGTTATTTCTCTTCAGTGTAATAATATTATTAGTCTTTCAACTCTGAGTATTTGCCTTCTAAATGTAGAATATTCAAATTTTAAACAATTTCACTTACATTAGCATGGCTCAAGTTTTTCATGATGAATATGTATATTTAGTTCTGACTAAATCCATCCTATAATTTTCTAGGGTTACCGACAAGAGCTGCAAAAATAGGATTGCACATGCTGTTGTTGGAAAATATTCACAACTATTATTTACTAAATTAGCCTCTTCACAAGCTTTATGTATTTTTCTGTTCACATCCTTTATATAAATTAATGACTGGAATTTATATGATCCTCAATATTTTATAATAAAATTTCAAAAGCTTTATCTTACTGAAAATATACAATACCTTTTTCAAGTAAGTAGGATGAATCGTATCATCTCCATTTTCAAGTTGACAAAATAAAATTCATAGAAGTCAAATAACCTCAGTTACTATTATTATTGCTTTACTCTGAAAAATTTCCTTGGATTTCATTACCTCTTTGCATGTGTTTGTCTTGTAAAATGAATGTCTCATATTTAATCACCAATAATTTATTTGATATGCTGCCCAGTGTTAATAACAAAATGTATTTTGTTGAAATTTTCCCCAAAATTAATTATATATTATTAGCACATTTAAAATGTGTATCCCTGTAATCCTTCTGCCATTTCTACTGTGGTGCTTATTATGTTTCTATGTTAGGGTGGTCCCAATCAGCACAGCATCTGTGCCATGCTCTTTCACCATTTTGGGCTTCCTTAATCCTGTGAGGGAGAATTAATCACTACATTCTGTATTAGTTTCCGCCATAACAAAATACTATAGGCTGGGTGGCTTAAACAATATAAATTTATTTTCTCATAGTTCCAGAGGCCAGGAAGTCCAAGATCAGGGTGTTTCATTCTGAGGCCTCTTTTTTTGGTTTAGAGTCAGCTGCCAGTTTGCTGTGTGCTCACATGATCTCTTCTTTGTGTGTGTGGAGAGAGAGAGAAAGAGAGAGAGAGAGACTATCTTCCTCTTATTATAAGCCCCCAATTCTACCAGATTAAGGCCTTAACTTTATGACCTCCTTTAACCCTAATTAATTCCTTATAGGCCCTATCTCCAATTACAGACATGTCAGGTCACTGCTTCTACACAGGAATTTTTTGATGGGGGGACACAAACATTCTCTCCATAACACATCTCCATACGAATTCTTCACACCTCATACCTGGCATGGCCTATCTCTGACATCTAATTGTATCTAATAGCTTTGATCAAATTGTATCAAATATCTTTCTCTTTTCCCTACTATGGAAGAACAGAATTTCTTTCTATTTACCTATCTTTTTGTTCTCTTGACACACAGATATACCTTCACAAAACGATGTTTGCTATTTTTTCCCATTTTTATAGCCAGATCTGCATAATTCTCCTTTATTCGGTGTTTAATGCTGTTAGTGTCCTCAAGCACCCAAGGTACTCCTTTAAAATGTTAGGAATTATTCATTATAAAGAGCACATCAGCAGGCCAACAGACGAAGGGGTCTTTTCTTTAGCAGCTCCAGAATGCTGTAATATTTACTCTAGGATCACTACTTCTTATTTTGTTTATTCCCACACCCCTCAAGTCCCCCACCACACATACATACAGGCCAACCCTTATTCTTTTTCCTTTCCTTGTATGCCTTTTTTGTTTTTTGGCAGATATTGGTTTTAAATTATTCAATTGTACTTAATATATTTTGATACCATTTGAACAGAGATGTTTACCTTTTAGTGCCACTGGTCACAGATATAATTTTGGATGATATTTCTATTTTCTTAATCTTTATTCAACTTTCTAACCATGTTATTTATTTATATAAATGACTCTCATTTTAAATATCATCTCTCTTACATCATATTTGCTTCTTTAGTCTATAGTCTGTTTTCTTAATCTGAGGTGGACACCAAACATGAATAACCTTCAGATATGTTGCCATGTTCATGATTCTGAAATAAGTTTATCATTATAATCATCATTTTAAGATGCAGAAACTTCATGAGAAATTATGTAAAATATTTAGATTTACATAGTTATTAAATGGCAGAGCCATAAATGCAGCTCACTACTCTCTACAGATGAAGAAAATAAAGGATGGAAAAGAGAAATATCTTATTTAACAGACTAATCCTTTTTTGAAACTATATACCAGAATAGATACATTCCAGATACCATATTCTGGGCCATATAGCAATTCTAAAAACAACAAATCATAGGACACAAATTGTGCTCTTTAATCATAGTGACATTAAACTAAAAGTATACGACAAAAGAGAAAAATACCTATTAGATAGTTATAGAAATAACAAGTTTTGTGTATATGGATGTATTTGAGAATATATAGATATATTTCTTAGCTCTGTCCAAGGGTCCCAGAAGCAAAGACAATCCAATACAATGAACACACCTACTGCTCAGATCTTGGCATTTAAATGTCAGTCTCCGATAAGAAGAATCATGGCCTTTTGGAGAAATGCTTTCTTCAGGTCTGACATAGTGAAAACATAAGAATCTTATCCAGATAGAGATGAAGTAGTAAAACAATATAATTAATTTGAACTTGTCCAAAGGACACAGGAATTAATTATAAAGAAGTTACGAATGGCCAAGCTTTCAAAATTTGAGCAACAAATTGAGTAATGATAGAAAGGGCATATATCCCTTAGAATAAAGTAAGTATTTATGAATATATTTTCATACAAATAAGTGCAGACAGACAAACATAAAATAGGGAGAAGAAACATCTCTTAGATAGAATTACAGTTTTAAAATGTAGAATAAATAATGGAAATATAAAACATAATGGTAACAACTGTTGTGGATGCTAATCAATGATGGAAGCTAAAATCAGTGGATGAAAATATAATGGGAAATAAGATATTTACATAGTCACAAGGAATCATCCCAAGAGATTATTACAAAGGGTAAAATGATAACTATGCATAGGAAAAAATCTAACTGGCATTGCTTTAACCAAGTGATCAAAGTTAGTACCACCAGTAATGAGATAAATTGACATAATTTATCTGTTGATAAGATGAACTGAGAATGTTAAAGTATCACTTCTGTTTTATACTTGCCAAAATGCATAGCCACAGTTTAAACATGAGTAAAAATTTTTAAAAATTCAAATTCAGGGCTTTTCTAAAAAAAATAACTGGAGTGTACCCTTTGGAAGTGTCTAGGTCATGAAAGAAAAAGAGCCACAGGTGTGAGGAAATTAATTAGGCACGACAACTAAATGCAACGTGGAACCTTGTATTGAATCATGGAAAAGAAATAGGATATTAATGGGAAAATGATGACGTTCAAATACTATCTGTAAGTTCATTAACAATATTTTATCAATGTTAGTGTCTTAGTTTTAACAATTGTACTATAAGTATGTAAGATGATAGCATTATGGGAATCTGGTTGAAAGGTATAGCAGGAATGTTTTTATTATTTTGCAACTTTCTAATTTTAAAATTATTTCAGAGTAAAAAATTACAAATTATAAATAAATTGTTCTAAATTAATACAGAGCTATACCATACACATAAGTTAGGAGACTGAATTTTTATGATGTCTGTTCTCATCATGCTGATATGTTGTTTCAATAAAATAAAAAACATAGCCCAAAGTTTTTTTAAAAAGATGAGCTGATGCTGAAATTTTTATGAAAATGTAAAGACTGTAGAATAGAAAAATATAGCTTGAATTTTTTAAAAATTATGTTATTTTATTTCAAGATTTTATTAGTGATTATTTGATTATATGCAATAGCTAAAACTCATCTAACAATTAAGATATTTTTGTTTTATTGCATTTAAAATATAGCTCAATAAACTCTTAAAAGAAGATACATGAACATCAAAAACATGCAGAGATCAAAAGAAAAGTGAATAATTGGAATTTAGCAATGAGTAATTTCACAAACTATTGCAATATATCTTGAAGGAAATATGCAATATATCTTGAAGGGGAAAAATATCATGAAGCAAGAGAAAGAAGAGCTAACCACAAATATGAAGGACATTAAAGAAATAAGAAAATTTCTTATAGTTTCATTCTAATCATCTTTAAATGAACAAACAATGTAATGTCAATTACAAACAGTAAATTAACAAAATTTACTTCAAAAAATAGATAACTAAAGCAGAGCATCAGCCAAATTAAAAATGTAGGAGAAGAAAAAAATTCAAAAGTTGTTTGGTATCGTTGTGGATTTTAATAAAGAAATAGTAGAACTTTATTCACAGTGTGGGCAGCTGATCACACACTCCAAGAAGTGAGAAAAAGAAATATGTAGCCAAAGACAGGAAAATAACTTCTTTTTCTAAAAATTCTTTGAGACCTCTATGTCAACACAATGGTGAGAGACTCAAATTTGAGGATTCTATTTTTTTTTTTTTTTTTTTTTTTTGAGACGGAGTCTCACTCTTTCGCCCAGGCCAGAGGATTCTAAATCAAATATTTGGAGAACTAAATCTCCATTTATGACAACCACTTTTAAAGCAAGAAGTAAAAAGAAGAGTAAATCATGGCAACCTCTTCTTAGTCTGTTTTCATTGAAAGTGAAAGCAGAAGCAGGACAGTAAGAAGAGTCTATTTTTGACAAATTACTGCTGCTTGGTCTCTGAAAAAGGAGCACAAGTACTGTAAAGGCATTCAGAACTGTTCTCTTAGAGTTAGGAGAAGACTTGGAAGCTGTATCAGAGACAGTTGAGTCTCATGTTTATGCTCAGTTAGATTGAAGAGAAAACTCCTTTAATTTGCTTGACATTTTGCTGTTGGAAAATGCATAGCACTTGGGTTAAGACCCCTGTGCCTGAGTATCTAACACTCAGTGGGGACATATTAGGCAATTGGTAAACACATACCTTGTGCCTTGTGCTAGCTATCTCTTGGGACCTCAATTATAAAGTGAAGTGCACATTTATATAAAAGTTTTGTTTGTTTTTGTTTTTGGAACCAAAAGCTGTTAAGGGACTTGTAATGGTTTACATACACATACACATCTATGCATTTGTCATTTAATAATCTTTGAAGTCATTGCTAACAAAAGGCTAAAGACATACTAGCAATTAGTGAGTAGGCTGCAGTAGGTGGTCTTTTCCAGCAACTAAATTTCCTTTGGCACTGTCCCTACTCATCCCCCACACTGCTGATGAGTTCAATAGACCCAGGTTCTGCTCACTGAACATATATTCTCAGCAGGGCAGCAACCTTTCAGACCTGTGTTGTCTTCTTAACAACCCTCCTGATGATGCTTCAAAATTGTCCTTTTCTTCCTTAATTGTCTTATTTTCATCAAGATGTATAGATAAGTAGCATTCATATGAGTTGGTAAATAATATATTTTTCTATTAATTCTCCTTAGGATGAATATGGTAAATATTGCCTACTTTATTCTTCTAAGTACATTTAAAATGCTATTCTTCATAATTCAAATGTATCAAGTGTAAGAGAGAGGCTGGTTGTCTCCGTTGTTCAAAACAGTGTTCAGGGTATTTGCATATCAATTAGACTACTATGTATATCTAAGGTACAGTTTTTAGCTTTGCAATTTTATAAACGTTTTCCCTCTTCCACTTCAAAGTATTTTGATCTTGAGAAATAGACAAATCTTTTTACTAGAATGTGACTTTACACATTTATTATGAAACTGGGTCTGGTAAGAGAATAGATTTACAATTGTCATTTACACTGGGCCTTCAATTTTCATGATTAAATCTACTCAAACACCATAATACAGATCAGAAAACTTTCTGGTGAGCATACCTTTAAGAAAGCAGACTTTCTAATTCTATTATTTTTTCTAATAATAGAGCTGTGTAAGTATTTGGATAGACAGAGTCCACTACCAAAAATAACTAAAATGTTGGATTAAACAGTTACTAAATACTACATGACAAATGCTATGGCTTAAATGTATCTCTCAAAGTTTATGCATTGGAAATTTAATCCACAGTGTGACAGCACTGAGAAGTTGGACCTTTAAGGATGATTAGGTGACGAGGGTTCTGCTCTCACGAATGGATTAATGCCATTACTGCAGAAGTGGTTTAGTTATCTGGAGGGCAGATTCCTCCTGAAGGATGAGTTCAATCCCTTCCCTCTTTCTTTCTCTCTCACCACGTGATGGCTTCTATCATCCTATGATGTAGCAAGAAAGCCTTTACCAGATTCAGCCCCACGATCTTGGATTTCTTTGCCTCCAGAACCATGAGCCAAATAAATTTCTACAGATTATAAATTACCCAGCCTGTGACATTCTGTTATAGCAGCGCAGAATGAACTAAGACTACAAGATAACATGGAAGTAATTAATATCCCACTAAAATAATGACATTGTTGACACACTAGTTAGTGAGTACACAAGGAAATTTGAGGGCTGAGATCATGCAGCTTATAAGTGAAAAAAGCTAAAGCTTGTTACAAATTTGAGAACAATCCTAAAAATGTACACTACTTTACTAATAACAGGTTGAGAGGCTTAAAGGGAAAATATTTAAAATGATAAATAATATCAAAAAAGTTTAAGAATTTTTGCTTAGGAAACACTAAATCACCCTTCTTTCCTCTCTAAAGAAAATGGTATTAAAATTATGAATATGAAGGGACTATTAAAGACTATACAGCTAAAGTGTAAAAAAATTACAAATTATAAAAGCATGTTAGAAAAGTAATTAATAAAAGTATCTTATTTTCCAAATCGTGTGATGTTGATTAGCTTTAAAAATTTCATTAGTAATTTTCTCATTCTTAATAAGTATTCACTTTTTGAATTAATTTTCTTTTTGTAATTTTGTGTTATTTCCCTTAAAAAGAGCCCCAAATTATACAAGATTTAGGCCCCACAAAGCCTACAATTCCCCCTGGTAAAGCATTAAGAGGAAGTTAGAGATGCAAAGCCACTCACTGTAATGCTTACAGGACTTATAATATTATCTCATAAAAATATGTGCTTGAAACTGTCATTAATATATTATTCAAATGTACCACAGAGACCATGTTTATACCAAATAAAATGTTATTCATTATAAACTTTAATTACTCAAAATTATCATAGGACATGTAACATGATTTTTTAAATCTCTCTTTCTCTCCCTTGCTCTCTTTTTCTCGGTGTATCTGAAGCTCCAAATAGTACTTTATTATTCCACAAAGATATATTAGACAACCAAAGGAAAACTTGCTAAGGAAGTTGCCAAGAACAATTCAATTCTTAGCTGACTACCTAAGTTCTGCTAGGAGTTCTTCCAGGAGTCGCCAAGATGGCAGTGGCTATTCAAGAGACCTCCATAAAGAGAGTTTGTGGTGTGCATAGAGTTCCCTCACCATAGTGAGGAGAGGTGGTGGAACCTCACGTCCATTTCAGTGAAAATGCTTCATATTTCTTCTGGAATGTAGACAGTGCAAGGTGTGTGTTCAACCCTTAACTCACAAATTTAAAACATAATTATTTACCTGAGAAAGTCTGAATCAGCTGAAGGAAAGGCTGGTTCAATAAATGAAAGTTGCTCAAAGAATATGTTTCTTATAGATCAGATGTTAGAGTCCTTTGTAATAAAGCTTAAACTGAAAAGGGATAGAGGATCCTAAGCAAGCTGCCAGAGGAGATGAATTTGCCCATTTTAAGAGAGTTAGAGATGGAAAATTCTCTGTGACAGGAGGGTCTACGAAACACCCATCTTCAGTAGATTTTGAGTGTTAGTCTTGGTAGTAAGTGATACGGTCTTAGAAATGGACTTCCCAGTAGCCATGGGAATAAAGAAATATTAATGTAATAGAGGACAAATGGCAGCATTCCATTGTCACAGGCAAGGTGGATGCAATCACCACAATAGGTGACAAGTTTGTAGAATGGCAGCCAGGGTTGCCTGTTCTGCTGAGAGATAAGGAGAATATTTAAAAGAACGCACAGTGTTCCAAAGCACAACACGGATGTACAGCCAATAAAGATACTGTTTCATTTATACAAACAAATGAAATTAAGAATGAATGATCAGAAAATGGAAGACAGTGTTCTAATGAAAAGTGATAATCTCCTATCAGTTTCCAGCCTCAAACCAGTTATCATACTTGGAACTCATTGACTAAAGGAGAGACCAGATTCCAAGAAGAAAGGGCACTGCAACTGTGGGAACTGTCTGCAGTAATGATTACCTAGTTTTTTTGCAAAGGGAGTCTATGACTACTCAGGTAACTGTACACTAGGGAAGTGGGAAATCCAGGGATTTTTTATTTTTATTTTTTTGCCCTGATGGGCAGAGGGTCAATGTTTTAATTGATAGAAAGGGATCCAAAGTATCATCATGGCTCATAGCTGAGTTTCTCTACAAAATTTTCTCTGTGTTGAGAGGACCTGCAGGGACAGATCATATTGAATAGCTGGTCCTTCTGAAGAATGTCGAGATGCAAACATCTACCCTACTTTACTCAAGTTTGGCCAACTCTAAAGGGCCATCTTAGTTTCAGGGCTTCCTGTGGGATCAACTGAGGCCTCTGTCGTTACTGCATCACAGCTCAGCCTCTCCATCTGCCTAATCCTGCTCCCTTTACTTCCTTGAAAGTGTTTCTGGAGCATTCCCCAATAAATTTCCTACATGCAAATTTCTGTCGGGGAACGTTTTACCTGGCAGTCTTACCTATGCACCACCCAAGCACCATCCAATGAGAGGGTATATCAGCTTCAAACACTGACCAAGCCCAGAGAGTTCCAATAGCTGCTTTTTATTCACCTCATCTGTATTCCACTTCTGTGAATCTAGAATTAGGAAACTGGGGGAGTAGATGATCCAAGTGGAAAAATAGAAAATAAAATATAACTATTGATTCTCTTATTTTACTCCAGATACAATCAGTCTAAAGCAGACCAGAGTTGGGAGACGGAGACACTTTAACTTTAAATATGCATGGGTAGGTTCACTCTGAACACTTAAATTTAAATTCTTTTCTTATAATTAATTGTTGTGTTACAATTTTATTGATATATCCCTGAAATGCTTTTATATGACACTTAAAACATTTGTCCTGTTTTGGTTATTTGTCCTACAGTTTTGCAAATACATCTGAGTTTAAAAGGAAGGAAACCATCCATCAGTCTGGTTTTGAAGCTGCTCTTGCAATATTATGATATAATTTATCCATAATTATATTAATTGTTCCACATTAACTCAGTATTGAACTTCTAAAAGTAATATCAAGTGTGTGTTTTGTGGATTTTAAACAATTGTAACATGTCAAGACAGTAAAATTAATTTCTGAAGTATTAAAAATATACCCATATCTACTGGTTCAAAGTGAATTTTAAATATGTAAAATACTGCAATGGTTTTCTCAAATAAATTAATGATTTCACATTACATGTATAAGGTACTAATTCTATAAATTTTATAAATGTATCTGCACATCTACTTTTATTTTTCTAAATGTATTATACATATGGTGTCACTTTATAATAAAGTTCTCAATTAGCTATTATGCAATACTTACTCGAGGAAGAAAAGTCACTTAGTACTTTCACATGTGTTTTTGACCTGCAAAGTGGATGGATGAAGCTAAATGCCTTTAAGGTTCTTTAGTGAGTCAATGGTTGAGTCAAAAGATCCCTTCATTTAGTTGTTAATCAACCAATTAAAGACAACTTTACTTAGATAAACTTGATTTTATCTGCATGATTTCAAATAATATAATTTGCCTTATCCTTCACTTTTCAAAAGAATATAGGAGACATTGCAGATATTCATTACTAATATTTCAGTCTTCCATGGACTGCTTTGTTATTGCATAGACCGTGTATCCCAGTTGTATTTCTTATTCTTTTCTTAGGTAGTGGACAAACTTGAAACAAAGAAAAGTGCAAAAAACATTTTACACTAAGGATTCCCTACAGTTAGTAACAAAACCAATCATTGCACCACTTTATTGGAGGAAAAATTTCCAAGCCATGAAATGCAACACCTTCGTATAGATTTAAATTTTCTTGCCAGAGTGTTGAACACCTCAGTATTGGTAATAGGAATAAAAAAGACTTTCGATAGATCAACATTACATTAAAAAACAAAGTAATATAAGCCTGCCTAGCAAGCGGAGTGACAGTTTATATTCTAAAATATGTCACCCTTATATTTGAGTCTAATGTAATTTTTCCCCTACCAGTAGGATATCATAAAACTGATGATTTTAAAAGTATGTTACATAAATCTAATTTCACATTTCTTTACTTCTTTTTCCTTTAGTTCTTATTCTTTCAAACTAGCAGGAGATCTTATAACTCCTTACTGATGTTATAACTGCATAACACATTTTATAAATTACTTCGTAAAATTGCTTGTACAGTCAGTCTTTGCCCTTGGTGTACATACAACTCCCTAGATATTATGTACATTAGTGTCAACAAGTGAAGACAACCATAGAATTAAATGACAGGCTCTAAAGTTAAAACTGTTCTAAACAAAACTGCCTTACCTAACAGAAATTCGTGCTTAAGTAAATTTGAAATTATTAATTTCCAATGACTTTTTTCTTATGTTTTAATTGACTTTATATTTTCATCACTTTTATAAGAATTCCTCAGTATCATCATATTTTTCAAATGGGAAAAATATAGATAGTGTCACACAGAGAACACATTGATTTGTATGTGATTACTTTGAGGTCTTTATAAGTAGGGTCAAGCAATAGCACGCTACTACACAGTCAACCACAAATCTTCTCTAGTCAGTTTCTCAGCAATGAAATTGTGACAAGAAGAATCATTATCTAGCCATACAGTGAAGGATTTGTTTATATTAAATTTAATTATTTACTATAAAGAATATTCTCACTTTCAATATAAATCAAAAGGATAGTTGAGAGGTTTACTTTGTAGAAATCCATATAAAATAGAATACAATTAAATAAGGAATCACATAAATTAATGCTAAAAAAGTAAGTTCAAGTGAGAGGTATGATGAACATTAAGTTGCAAAAATCTTAGTGCTTAATTATATTTAGCTACACCCCTTCTTAAACACAATAGCAAAGCGAATTTAACACATACTTCACCAAACTTTTATTACTGATTTTGAGTCTGTTATGCTATTTTCACTAGAGTAGCTTGTTGTATTCATTTGTTAGTGCTGCCATAACAAATACCACAGATTGGGTGGTGTAAAAATACAAAAATTAATTCTCCCACAGTTCTAGAGACTAGAAGTCCAAAATCAAAGTGCCATCAGGATTGGCTTCCCCTGAGGCCTCTGTCCTTGACTTGCAGACTGCCCTCTTGCAGTGTCCTCACTTGGCATTTTTTTCTGTTTGCCTGTGCATCCGTGGTATGTCTTCCTCTTCTTACAAGGATGCCTATCATATTAGATTAGGGAACCCCCCTTATGACCTAATTTAACCTTAATTACCTCTTAAAATTTCCTATCTCCAAATACAGTCATGTTGCGGGTTAGGACTTCTATATATGAATTTTGGGAAACACAATTCAATCCATAAAGCTTATTAAGGGCTTCTTTCAAATATCATGGAGTTTAGAGACCCTTAAAGGAGAGCCCTGTATGATGTGTTGAAACACATATATTGTCAACAGAACAACTCTAGATAATGGGGAGGTGATTGTTTGGTTATGCTTTATGTGGAGGAAAAGATCACAGTCCGTTTTACAGTAATTGGAATTTCTATCAGGCTTTCTTTTAACACCACTGTATCTTGTCAATCTTAGAAGAATAAAGCAGACATTCCCTGCTGTGAAGAGATTAAGTTGTCTCTGTGCATGGCCACTGAATAATTTATTTGTCATGCATGTTTTCACTATATTGCATAAAATGCATTACAAGATGAGTAATAAATATATATATGTAGTAAGGCATATTTTTATACAGAAAATTATTTAAAAGATTCACAATGACCATTTCACTAATATTTTCTTGTTATTCTTTTAATAAACGACTGCATGTTAAACAGAAATTGTGCAGTAATTATGTAACATGTTTGATAAGATTTATAAACTGCCACAAAGAATGTAATAATTTTTTCACATGCTTTAATCAAGAAGCCAATGCTTCCAGGTGATAGAAATAATTGCTAGCATAATTGGGGAAATTGAATTCATTTCAGTTTTTGAAGGAATATTTTTGGGGTCTAATAAATATCTACAATAGAACACTTTTAAGTAGTCACTGCTTAAATGCCTATCTAGATTAAACCCAGATCCTCATTCCACAGTAGTTGCAGATGAAGAGAATTTCCGGGTAATCTTATGCATATATTCCCATCAGTAAGTCTCTAAAATTAATTTGTGCTTATCACCAAAATCCTTTATCCCAGTTGTAGCTCTTGCTGTAAGTATATAATTTAATTAAATATTACAGAGCAGTGAATTCTGAATTTGAAAGGGAATCATTTCTATGAATACTGAGTTGAATGTTTTGGAAAGATAGAAAAAAGTGAATCTCTAAAACTTATTGTTAAGTTAATGCTGATACAACTTTAAAAATTTGGAAAATTCACAAAAATCTACTTATCAACTCATGACTTCATTGTTTCTCTCTAAAGAAAAGAGCTAGTCTAATAGTATTCTATGATTGCTCAAAATAATGACAAAAGATCATAGAAATAAGAAAGGGAGAGTTGAGAAATATGTTCTACTATGAAATACAAGGTATAAAAAGATGAAAATTGCCTAAACAGGGTAGAAAAAATTAAGTCAAAAGTATATAGACCAGTTATAAAGTTTTATAGGAAGTTATAAAAATAAAATTACCAGAGAACAGTAGATTTACGTAAAACTCTGTGGAGCAGCCCTTTCAATGAAAGGACTTGCTTGTGTGTGTTCCATGACTTCAATTACTTGACTTTGGGTTTTTATGGAATAAATCTGGAAAGTTATCAGTAGAGGTTTCCCAGCAATAGGTACTTATGTGAGAATAGCAACAGAAATAAATGACTGGGTTAAGATTATTAGAAGTAGATTATAAATGTAAACTATTGACAAGGCAGTAACTCACAAGCTGCTTGGATACATATAGGTAATCAATACAATTCTCTGGCACTTTACATCTAAATATTATAACCTTGAACCCTACATCTGTAAGTAATATTTTGAAACAGTTACGTAGTCAGCCTAATATGAAAAACATGAATACACTGCAATTAGTATACATTAAAATAGAGCTTATATTTGAGTGACCTGAGATGTGAGGGAAGTTTTAATTACGACCATTTTAAAAACTTTTTATCGACTAGTCAGTATACAATAACTCTAGGGTAATGAATTCATGAGAAAAATTATTTTCACTTTGAACATGATAAAAAGTAGTGTGTATGCACAAGGAAAAAGGAAAATGAAAGTTTTTCGTCTTGAGGCTAAACTCATGTAATAGACAAAATTCTCATTAGATCATTTTAATTATAGAAAGATGAAAAATTATTTCTTCAACACATATTCCACAAGCTCACTTCTATGTATTGGTCCAATTTTTATTCATTACATTGTCTTCTCTAAAACAGACATTTTATATAGAGGTTTCTATTCATTGAAAAAACATGGGGAAGACAGAATTTATGTACAATTATCTATGGATGATAATTTTCAGATGTGTTACATTTATACTACATCAGAAAATGAGGCTGTCTCTAGCTTTATTCTTCTTATGTCAGGGTTATCAAAGCATAATTTACATACAGTAAAATTAATATTTTTAAATGTAACATTCCATGTACTTTGATAAATGCACTTTGTATGTACTTTGTATGTACTAATGCCCTTTGTATGTACTAATACAGGTACTTTGATCATGTAACAATAACCATGGTAAAGAGACAGGACAGCTGAATTCTATACCATCAAAAAGTCACATCATGCCCTTTTGCGGCCAGTTTTCTGTCCTCCAAAGCTATTTCCCTAACTGATGATTTTAGTTTTGTCCCCACAGATTTGACTTTCCAGAGTGTCAAATGAATAATAGAGTGTGTATCCTTTTATGACCTAGCATAATAAATTTGAGATTTATAATTTTGTTATGTGTAACACTACTGTGATCTTATTTATTATTATTATTCCATTACGTCAATGAATTGCAGATTGATTATGCATTTACCAGTTTAGGGAAATTTGGATTGATTTCAGTTCTTGGCATTTATCAATAAGGTAATTATAGATATTTATACATAAGTTTTTGTATAGACATATTTTTGGTTTTCTTTCTTGTCTGGACACGTTTTTATTATTATAAATTTTAGCAGTGAGATTCTGGCAGCATATTGTATCAGATGTGGGTCATGTGTACATAAGACAACTGGAAACTACCAATAAAATGGAAAAATAGAAACAATACATGAGACTAAAATATGATTCTTTGAAAAGATTAATAAAATTGGTAGTCTAAATTGATAGATAAAATTGATAGAAAAAATAGAGTAATGAGAAAAAGGAGAGATAGATTGATAGAAAGAGGGCACACACATTAATAAAATCAAGAAAAAAAGAAGATTCATCACAGCAAAGCTTACAGAAATTCAAATGGTATATATGGGATAATCAAGTTCCTTTGTTGCGTGCTTCCTGCTAACAAAATAGTCAACTTAGATGCAGTTGACAAATTTCCAGAAAGACTCAAATTACTAAAACTGATTCAAGAAGAAATACAAAATTTGAATGAACCTATAAGTAAAGTAATTGAATTGTAATTAAAGCTAATTCCACAAAAAGTTCAGTCCTGCCAAATATATAAACACCAAATAATACTAATTATTCATAAACTCTTTCAGAAAATAGAGGAAAAGAGAACATATTTCTAAATTCATTTTACAAGGCCAGTTTTACTCTGATAGCAAAGCCAGACAAAGATACAATAAGAGAAAAAAACAAAAAATTACAGACCAATATTTCTCACATAGATGCAAAAATCCTCAATAAATCTGAATCCAGCAGCATATTTTTAAAAAGCCACAATCATGTGAAATTTATACTAGAAACACAGTATTTATAAAAATTCTAAAATCAATTAATGCAATATCATTTATAAAGTATAAGATGAAAGTCATATGATTGTCTCAATAGATGCAAAAAAAGTTGAAAAACTCAAATCTCTCTTGTGATACCTTTTTTAACACTCAAAAAACTAAAATAGAAAAATCTTCAACCTGACAAAAGTTAAGTAGGAAAAACATAAAGATAATATGATCCTCATTGGCGAAAGATGGAAGTCTTTTTCCCTTATCATTGGTAATAAGGCAAGAATATACATTCTCATCACTTTAACACTGTACTGGAGGTTCTAGCCGGTATAGTCAAGAAAGGGAAATGGGAGGAATTTTGATTGGAGAGTAAAAAGTAAAAGTGCCTTTATTCCAGATTACCAGACACTTTTTATAGAAAATTCCAAGAAATACACACACACACACACACACACACACACACACACACACACAGAGAGAGATACTAGAACTAGAGTTTAACAAGGTCACAGACTACAATTCATAAAAGTTAATTGTATTTTACCACACACACACACACACACACACACACAGAGAGAGAGAGAGAGAGAGAGAGATACTAGAACTAGAGTTTAACAAGGTCACAGACTACAATTCATAAAAGTTAATTGTATTTTACCACAGTAGCAGTGGACAACCTGAAAATAAATAGCCTAAAAACAATACAATATTTAAAAGTAACTTTAACAAAAGAAGTTGAAAAACTATGCAATTAAAGCTGCCAGACATTGCTAGGCAAATTAAAAATATAAATAAGGGGAGACAACATCATGTTTCTGGAACTGAAGACTCGAAATTATTATGACAATAATTGTCCCCAAATTGATCTATTGTGTTGTGATGGTTAAATTTAGATGTCAGTTGACTGGATAAAGGGATGCCCAGATAGCTGGTAAAGCATTATTTCTGGGTATATCTAATGATGTTTCCTGAATAGATTAACACTTTAATCAGTGGACTGAGTGGAGAAGGTCTGCTCTTCCTTAGTGTGAGTGGGGACCATCCAATTGGTTGAAGGCCTGGATAGATCTAAAGGGAAGGCAAAAGACCAGTTCTGGAACAGAAACATCGTTCTTCTCTTGCCCTTGGACATTATACCTCCAGGTTTTCTGATCTTTGCACTGCAGTACTTGTACCATGAATGCCCCTCAACCCCCCTTCTCAGGCTGTCGGACTCTGACTGAGGCTTACACCATCAGCTTCCCTGATTCTGAGGCCTTTGGACTCAGGTTGGGCCAAGCTACTGTCTTCTCTGTTTCTCCAGCTTGCAGGTGACTTACTACGAAACTCTCAGCTTTCATACTCATGTGAGCCAATTCCCCTAAAAAATTTCCTTTCATATATCTGCATGTTGGTTTTGTTTCTCTGGAGAACCCTGACTAATACAAGTGACAATGAAATCCATATAGAAAACCAAGCAGATATTTTTGCAGAAACTGACAATCTGATTCTAAAATATGTATAGAAAAAAGATTCTTGGAGAACAAAGCTTACACACACACACACACACACACATACATGTACAAAAGTGTATGTGTTATAGCTCAATTAATTGCATACATGTTATTGAAAAACTGTATGTTTTGTTATTTCATTTCTACTTTCTAGACAGCCAGTCAATAAAAGTGAAGTCAAATTTTTAACTAGACCTATAACACTGTGGGATTATAATCAAAGAACATTGAAAAATAACTCAAATATATGGCTAATTTTAATAATTTTTTGATTTAATTACAATGGGAATTCTGTGAAGAGATCATTGCTTTTCCCAATGTAACCAAGAAATTATTTTCAATCAAACATACATAATTGCTCTTCAGCTTTGTCACAGCTAGCTCTTCTAAAAATTATGTCTTGATTGTATTTGTGAAGAATCAGCATAACTATATGAATCAGGAATTGAGATAAAATGTTAGATGTGATCATCACAATGAGATATATTGATATTAATACCTCTATTAAAATATGATGAATGCCAATACTCCTTGTCATGAGTAATTTCACATGAAAAGATAGCATTACTAATTTTCTGAATAGTTGATAGCATGGATAATTGCAGTTAATGAAAAATGTTGCAAATTAAATCTAGATTAGAATGACCAAATATTTAGTATTTTATTTTAGGAGAATCATGTTTTCAACAAATAAATATACTCAGTTTTCAAATTGAGATTGGTATAATTAGATAATTCTTTTTGAAATTATGTATCTCAGCCAAGGGCAGTGGCTCATGCCTGTAATCCTAGCACTTTGGGAGGTCCAGGTGGGTGGATCACCTGAGGTTGGGAGTTTGAGACCAGCCTGACCAACAAGGAGTAACCCCATCTCTACTAAAAATACAAAAAATTAGCAGGGTGTGGTGGCGCATACCTGTAATCCCAGCTACTCGGGAGGCTGAGACAGGAGAATCACTTGAGCCCAGGAGGTGGAGGTTGGGGTGAGCCAATATTGTTCCATTGCACTCCAGCCTGGGCAACAAGAGTGAAACTCCGTCTCAAAAAAAAAAAAAAATAATATATATATATATATATATATATATATATATATATGTATCAATTAAATAACAATCTCTGTAATAATCATGCCAAATTAATCTTAATACATGGCATTTGAACCTTTAACCTATCTAATAACTAAATATTAGTGGTATTTATATTCTAAGACGACTTCTAAGGTCTTTACTAAATATCTCCCAAATCTGTGAGTTAATAAGTGGCTACAAACAATTCAAGGGCTAATTTGCATGATTCGAGTATTTGTACAGCTATTTCTGAATATAAAGTAAGCTCACAGAGTCCTATTATAGATAATTAGTGATCATTACTCAACCAATTCTGCTAATATTAGGGGTTTTTTCTTTTCTTTTCTTTTCTTGAGACGGAGGACGGAGTCTCGCTCTGTCGCCCAGGCTGGAGTGCAGTGGCGTGATCTCGGCTCACTGCTAGCTCCTTCTCCCGGTTTCACGCCATTCTTCTGCCTCAGCTTCCCTACTAGCTGGGACTACAGGCACCCGCCACCACGCCCGGCTAATTTTTTTTTGTATTTTTTTAAGTAGAGTCGGGGTTTCACCGTGTTAGCCAGGATGGTCTCGATCTCCTGACCTTGTGATCCGCCCGCCTCGGCCTCCCAAAGCGCTGGGATTACAGGCATGAGCCACCGCGCCGGGCCGGGAATTTTATTTTTATCTAAGACTCTTGTTTGGTTTAGTGACAGTAGAACTAAACATTAGATTGGGGGCAATTATTAATTATATTTTTAATGAAGAGGCACCATTAGCACACTAAGAACTGTCTGCTTCTCTTTATTTATTCTACAATTTAGTGTTTTACATTAATATTTATGTTTCTCCCTCTGATGTCTTCCTACAGAAGCATATTTTATAGACACTCCAGACAGTGTTATAAGCTGCCAGCAACTCTGAATTTTAGTAGTCCTAGTCTTCCTGTTTAGGTCTAAGTTCCATACAATTCAAACATAGCAATTGGCGGTATTAATCTTGAACAAAAAGCTAGCCCTATACAAGAGACATGCTTAAAATATATTGACATTTTGTACAAACGGAATTCACGAAGTCATCACATTTAAATAGATGACAGTGACTTGCAAAATGCGCTGGTCTAAGAAGGTCTTCTAGAGTAGTTACAAAAAAAAAAGAAAGCATATAGAATGAGCCAACTACTTAAATAATACTTAATTAAAATGACAACATTTCTGGGCTTAAAGTTATATATATGTCCTTATTCATACATACTGTAGAAATATATTTTTATTTTATGCCCCTTTACCTTCTTTTTCAGAGAATCACAAAATATAATGTTTTTGGCCAGTTATGTCATAAAAAGAAGTAGCTATTTTGTTGTTAAAAACATAAAATTTACTTTTAAAAGCATTTTTTACTGCTTTGCATTAAATAATAAGAAAAATATTCAGATGTAATTTTAAGTGAAAACATTCTATTACATTTTTATACTTAGAATTTAGATATGTAAGTCAATCAAAGTCTGGCTGTATTTTTTTAAAAGCAAAAACTGTCTTACTGAATATATACAAAGATGTTCAGGGATGAGCTTTCAAAGGGCAGTGAGTGAGACAATAATTCAAACCCACATGGATATTTCGAGTAAAAATCTAGTTGTCATAAAATATTGATGAACAATTTAATAAAAATACAATACTTTAAATACTATACACTCATGCTGTTCAAGAAACATACCTTTTAAAATTACAATAAACAGCACCCTATAGAAAATGTGTGTGTATGTGTATTTCATCAGAACAAAATGAGCTTAAAATCAGAAAATACTTGAAATAAAGTGGAGAGTGTCTGCCAATGATGTTTTCGAAGTTAAATCAATTGCTGAAATTGACTAATTTTTAACAGGCTAATGCTTAGTGAGACCTCAGAGCCTGCGAACTGGCAGGTATCTACAGTTTGGATATGGGTGGGTTAGTCAATCTTGAACACTCTTGGCACCACTGGCTGTATGTGTAACGTTGATAAAAATTATGGCTGCATCAGTGATGGGCCTCCAGCGTGATGCACACTGCCAAAAGCAGCCTCTTCATGACTTCTGATAATTTGATTCTGCCACTGGGTTCTTGGAAAAGCTGCTGAGGCAAGCATTAGACCTGCAGAAAGGGTCACCTATTTCTCATGCTCCAGACAAGATTTTGGCCTTGAGATGAAAGTTTAAAAAGAATAATATCCCATGAATGAAGAAAAACATCAGCATTTTTCTGAAAAGTAACATGAATACAGGCCTAGTCACACAAAATTACAAGTGTGTGTTATTATTCAACCAATCTCTTGCATAGCTAAAGTAACACCTCCGGGAAAACTATTATTTCCCACTCAAAATGAGATGAACAGATTCAATGACTAGAGATTCAATTTATTTATAATTATGCCTTGTAATTATAGCCATATATGCTGCAACTTTCTTTATTTGTACAGTAAAGGTGCATTTCATCTTGCAGCCCACCTGTATTCAACACAGAATAAGTCTGTACTACAATTCTGTAGCTGTATTCTAAAGCGAAATTAACTATTTTTTTAAATAAAAAAAAGCCCTTTATACTTGCTTGAGTTTTAACAATGCATTAAATACAAAGGGCAGCTTACCCTGAGAAATGTAGTCATCTCTGCAGGAAGCGAAGAAGGTTTTATAAAAAGTAATGCATTTTCAGTGAAGCAACTAATTATTGACGATACAACTGGGCACTTGTGCTTCCAACAGCCAATTTCATAGACTCTCTGTCAAGTAAAATCCAATTTTAAGATTTATAATACAACTAACTTTTGCCAAAAGGAAAAATGTTAATGTAAGACAAAATTGGAAGGAACTTGGAGATCACTGGGTGGAATCTCCTCTTTTAACCAGTGAGAAAAGTCAATGCCCAGAAGGCTCAAAGGAGTTTCCTAAGTTTATACAATTAATTACTATCAAAATAAGGGCTAAACCTCAAACTACTTTCAATAGAAAGTGCTCTTTAGCAAAAACAGTATTTCTGAGAAATATATTTTATGTGCCAAATATAAATAGAAAATGCAGGTATACTTAAAGCAAAAGTTTCTTTGGCAGAATCATCTAATGAGGTTATTCATTTCAATAATTCAGTTAAAATCCCACCAATTTGATACAAATCAACAGGTCTAAATACTTTCACTCAATATTTCAACCCCTTCAAGCCTTAAATAGCTGCTCAGTCAACAAATCTGCTGACACTTGTAGAATTGTAAATGGCTATAACCTAACTGGGGTTTTCTTTTAAAACTTACCACACCTTCCCAAATATTCCCTTTACTTCCTGAGATGATATAAGATTACATAATTATTGTGATTCCTGCAGCTCTGAAATTTTAACTATTTTAAGGCAGTGTTACTTGTCTATAGAAATTTATTTTTCTTTGTATTATTTTAAACATTTACAAACATCTATTTTCTTGGAAAATATAAGTGTAATCCCATTCAACATTTAAAGTCCTATAGAATGCCCGCTTATCTGGCTCCCTGGGACAATAGAATTGTATCCGTCAGCATTCTCCCAGACTCTGCCTTCACATCTCTCTGGGAAAACTGAGCATTTCATCTTGTATCAAGACTCTTTATGCTAATCTCTTCCCAACTGGTTTTTAAATACTTTGAGAGCAGGATCTGTATTTTTATTTACTTATTTATGCCATCCCATCCCACCATCACCACCATGTTGTCAAACTCAAGGAGAGCTTCTTTGGTAAAATGAATGGACAAATTCTATTTAAAAACCAGTGCAACAAATGTAAAAGAACCAAAGATGAAACCACCTGTCAAATATGCAATTCTAAGGTAGCAGTGTCTTTGCTGAGAATTCTTAGGACGTACATTATAAATCCTGAGTCTGATTATAATTTTATGGCTCATACATTTGTTAAGTCCTGACTTCTTGTAAGAATGAAAATAAACACAATTGTAAAGTAGCCAAAAGGAAAATAGGGTCAAAACTTATCTTTATGTAAAGGTAGCCTGAATACACAGAAGACAGAATTTAGGTCAATATGTAGTGTTCTTAATTACCCATCTTAATAAAGAGTAAAATTAAAGTAAAAATGATTATGGATGATTAAAGATACTCTATAATGAGACATTTCTACACAATTTTAAAAGAAGATAAGTTGATTAGATATTTTTGAAAGACAATTTAGCAATAGATGTCAAAGATGGCATTTTTCAACCATTTAATCTTCCCCCTCATTTTTTTTTTTTTTGGTAAAGCTATGAAAACAATTGATTTGCAAATATTTAGATATTTTATGTCAATCCTTTTTATATTTTAGGAAATAATTAAAAAGGATTATCTACATATCCAGCAATATGAATTTTAAAAAAATATGGTAATCAGCAAAATGCAAGTATAAAAAGGTATTTAACACAACTATCTGGAAAACTGCTAATGAAATATAAAGATGTTCAAAATGCAAAGGCTGAAAAAGTGAAACAATTATAATGTTAAAAAAGTGAAGTTGTAAAGCAGTATGTTAAGTATGGTCTCACATTAAGTCAAATCCAGATGCACAGATAATAAAATGCTAAGAATGGGCAATTTTGAGTGGACAAATTACAGGTGGATTTTATTTACTTATTTGTAAAATATGAATTTTTTGTAATAAACATCTATTTTATTCAGCACTATATTACCTTTAATCTGTTAACATTTTGGTATGAACATAATATTTAACTCTTATTTAACTCACCTTGATGGCTACTATAAACTTCATGTCACTGGTAGTGAAATGTTATGAAACATTAATAATAATTCCCAAGTCTTACAAGTAAATATAAATGACTGACAATGACCTTACCTAGAAAGCTAATTGTACAAAATTAAATTCAATGAATAGTCTTATATATTGTATAAATAAGGTCTCTTCAAAATTTTTCCAATAGAACCCAAAAATTCACATTCATTAGGGTAACATAATAAAAAAGAATTTTCCTTTTGTTTAATCTGTATGCTAAATGCATTTAAGATAAAAATTAAAAATTAATGGTAATTCCCATTATTAAGAGTCATTTCCAAGTAATTAGAATTACATGCTTTCAGAGAATAGTTAAATGAATAAAAAATCTCACTTATGAAATTAATTGTTGTAAAAGTTTAAAGACTGGTGAAATCACTCTAGTGTAATTTGGAAATGTATAATGACTTTGTAAAAGAAATTTTACTTAATCTAGACTAATATGACTAGGTAGGCAATTTGAGATGCTGTGTCTTAGAATGGATGGATTTCAGTGAAAGAAATCCTAGAGTTAGAAATAAGACCAAGAAGGCTTGAAGTCACTTTGGAGTGAAAATTCAGAGCTTTTCTGGCTGGATCAGATATATCATCCTCCTGAATCACAAGATAACATCTCATATCCCACATCTCCTTATCTCATGTAAGTAGAATGGGGTAAATATTGTGGACTTTGGATGATAAAATTGAGAGGTTTGCATTTGTTCATCATAAGTTCATTTTCATTATTAGTATATGCCCAGCATTATACTAAATGGACAAAGACAAGAAGATTTCTATTCTTATGTACTTTGTGTTCTAGCAGAAAGAGACACACTATAAACAGTACATATCATATATAAGTACATTATCCATTATGTAGGAAGACAGTAAGAGTTATGCAAACAGAAAAAACATAAAGCAGAAAGAGAAATTGTCAAAAGTTGAGGAAATTGTCAAAGTTGAGGAAATTGTCAAAGTTGAGTGATTGTCAACGTTGAAGAAAAAAATGTGGTAGCAGTAGTCTGCAATATTAAATAGAATAGTCATCATTTTTCTCATTGAGGAGGTGAGATTTGAGTATAGACTCAAGAAAAATATGAATTATCGATGCAGATATCTCAAGGAAGAGCACTCTGGGTAGAGAGAACCGATAAGATAAAGCCCCTAAAGTGGGGATACTGTGTTTTATGTAAGGAACTTCATAGCTAGTGTAGCTAAAGTAGATTGACGGAGGGAGAGACAGATTAGGCAAAACTAGAAGAAGAGAAATAAGGATACATGCAGAGTTTTGAATAATGAATTTATTTGGCTAAAATTTCAGTCAGTGAAAACCTTTTAGTTGCTGTTTTAAACAATGCTAATAGAAAGACAAGAGCAGAAATAGTGAAACCTACCTGCAGTAACACAGTGTTTGTTAGATAATGGTAGTTTAGACCAGAGTGATGGCAGTGATGAGAATGGATGACAGTCTCAATATCTTTTGAAGGTAGACCTAATACTGACTGAATTTTACATGGCATGTGAGAAAAAAGAGAGGTCTGTATTGGCATCAAGGTATAAGGCTTGAGCAACCGGAGAAAGGTAGTTGCCATTTTAAGATGAGGAAGACTATAGGAATATAAGTATGGTAGAAAAAGATCAAGAATTTATTCAATCAATGTTTTTAGGAATTTATTCATTTCTTTTAAATTACTCAATTTTTTGGTGAATAATTGTTCATCATATTCTCATGATCTTTTATATTTCTGTGGTATCAGTTTTAATGTCTCCCTTTAATTTGTAATTTTATTTATTTAAGTCTTCTCTCTTTTTGGCTTGGTTAGTCTAGATAAAAGTTACAACAAGCAGGAAGTAAGGACTTCTTAATATTCAATGCTCAATTAAGGCTGTGAGAACATTCCTAAAAATTGTCAAAATCAACTTTTTTCACAAATCTGGAAATTAAAGTTTTGTGACAGTACAAAGACCATTTATTCAATAAAAGTAGCTAAATTTCCATGAGAACAGTGAGATTTGTAGTATTTTAATTTGCTCTATTCCCACCTTCCTCTTCCTATCTCCTCAATATCCCTGAAAACCAATGACTCTACAATTTCAACATAAATGATCAGGCTAGCAGTCACTGCAGGTGACAAAAGGATTTTGGGCTTTCCAAAAACCCTACTCCCAGAAAACTGACATTTTCTGATTCATCTGGAAGTTCTCTAAAAATGCCCACTCCCGGGACTTAATAAAAATTGAACCAGATCTCAACGTTCATTTTAAGAAACTAGAAAAAGAGAAAACTAAATCTAAAGCATGGAAAAAGGAAGACAATTGTAAATATTAGAGGGGAGATAAATGAAAAAGATGTTAGAAAAACAAGAAAATCAATTATGTTAAAAATATTTCTTTGAAAAGATCAAAAATTGACAGCATTTTAGCAAAACTGACAAAAAGAGACTTCCCAAATTACTAAAATCAGGAACGGAAGAGAAGACATTACTACTGACTTTATTGAAATGGGACAGATTATAAAGGAATACTATGAGCACTGCAATTCTACAAATTAGAACATCTACATAAAATGGAAAAACTCCTAGAAAGACACAAACTATCTAAACTGATGAAGAAATAGAAATTCTGAAAAGTCTTATAACAAGTAAAGGGACTGCATTAGTAATTTCTTACAAAGAAAGGTCCAAGTTCAGATGGCTTTACTGGTGAGTGCTACCAAATATGTAAAAATTGATTAATACCCTTCAGAAAATCTTCCAGAAACTAGAAAAGGAAGGAACACTCCAAACTCATTTTATGAGGCCAGTATTACTCTGATACCAAAATCAGACAAAGACATCACAAGAAATCTACAGAGTAATATCCCCTTTCAACGTAGATGCAAAATTCTCAACAAAACACAGTTGACCCTTGAACAACATGAGTTTGAGCTAGATGGGTCCACTTATACACACATTTTCTTCAGGCTTCACCATGCTTGACACAGCAAGACCAAACTCTCCTCCTCTTCTTCCTCCTCAGTTCATGCAACCAGAAGAAACAAGAACAAAGACCTTTATGATAATTTACTTCCACTTAGCAAATATTAAATATATTTCCTCTCCCCTATGGTTTTCATAACATTTTGTTTTCTCTATTGTTTATTTTAAGAATACCACATATAATATATATAACATAAAATATGTGTTAATCAACTATGTTATTGGTGAGGCTTTTGGTTAACAGTAGGCTATTAGTAGTTAGATTATATGGAGTCCAAAGTTACATGAGGATTTTCGACTGCACAGGGGTCAGCACCCCTAACCTCTACATTGTTCAAGGTTCAACGGAACCAACAAATAGAATCCAGCAATATATGAAGATGATTATATGGCACAACCAAATGGATTATTCTAGGAATGCAAGGTTGATTAAACAAAAGAAAATTAATTAAGGTACCATATTGTATTAATGAAGTATAAAACAAAAACAAGTGATTACATTAATACATGGGGAAAAAGCATTTGATAAAATTCAACACATTTTTATTTAAAAAATACTCAACAATCTGTGATGAAACAATAAATTCCTCAACCTGATAAAAGTAATCTATATAAAAGCCCAAGATTAACATTATAATTAATGGTGAGAGACTAAAAAGCTCCTACTTAATATCAGGAAGAAGACAAGAATATCCAATCTTATCACTTCCACTCAATAACATACTGCAGGTTCTAGCCCGGCCAACATGCAGAAAAAAAACAAAAATCTAGATTAAAAAGGAAGGAAAAAGGACATCATTATTCACAGAAAATATGATCTTATAAATAATAAAAGATCCTAGGAAATCCATAAAAATATAAGCTATTAGAACCAGTATGTAAGTTCAGCAAAGTTATATAATACAAGATCTATATAAAAAAGTCAGTTGTACTTCTATGCACTAGCAATGAACAATCAAAAAACAAAAATAAGGAAAAAATTTCATTTATAATAGTACCCAAAAGAATAAAATACTTAAAAAGAAAATAAATGCATTGAAGACCTAAGTGAATGAAAAGATATTCCAATTTCATAGATCAGATGACAATATCGTTATGCTACTAATACCACCCAAATTGATCTCTATATAAAGTATAATGTTTATCAGAATCCCAACTTGCCTCTGTGTAGAAATTGATAAGCTATTACCAAATTCATATAGAAATGTAAGTGATCCAGAACAGCTAAAACAAACTTGCAAAGGAGGAACACATCTAGGGCATTCACACTTCCTGATTTTAAAACTTACTACAAAGGTACAATAATCAAGACAGAATGGTACTGCAATAGGGATATACATATAGATTAAGGAAAAGAATTTACAGTCCAAAAAACAGCCCTTATTATTTTGTCATTTATTTTTTGTCAAGGGTGTCAAAATAATTTATGTGTGATAGAATAGCCTTTTCAACAAATGCTGCTAGGATAACTAGATATACAAATGAAAAAAAAAGAAGTTTGACCTCTGTCTCACTACAATACACAAAATTAAATGAAAATGCTTCAAAGTCCTATATGTAAGATATAAAAGTAAAAATCTTAGAAGAAAACATAAGTGTAAATTGTGACCTTGGATTTGGCAATGGTTTCTTAGATGTGACACCAAAATCACAAGTAATTAAATTTAAAAAGTAGATAAATTGAATTCAATTGAAAATAAAAATATTTGTAGTTCCTATGGACATCATCAAAAGCACAAAGCAAAACACACAAAGAACTGTATAAAATATTTGTAAATTATACATCCAATAGCTAATAAGTACCCAAAATATATAACAAATCTTACAAATCAGCCATAAAAAGGTAAGTTTCTTAATTAAAAATGGGCATGGAATGTGAATAGCCACGTCTCTAAAAAAAAAAAAAAAATTCAAGTGGCTAAAAACCAGACGGAAAGATTACTGACATCATTTATTTACAAAATGTAAATTTAAAGGACAATAAATTATAATTTTGCACCCAGTAGTATGGATAAGATAAAGATGAGACTGTAGCAAATATTTTCGAGGTTGTGTAGAAATTAACACTGTCATACATAGCTGGCAGGAATGTCAAATGATGTGGCCACCTTAGAAAACAGTTTGGCACTTCCTCAAAAAATTAAACACAGAATTGTCATATAACCTTTCGATTCCACTCCTAGGTTGTATGCTTAAGAGAACTAAAAACATTCACATAAAAAATTGTATGTGGATATTCATATCAACATTATTTATACTTGTCAAACACTGAAATAACCCAGATACTTATCAATTCAGTTTTTATTTGTTCATGTTACTCAGCAGTAATATGAAAAATAGAAAATAGAATTCAAGCTTTATTTTTGTTAAATTAAGGTCTGCCAAGTTTACTGAGGAGTTGTCTGTAGGAAAGTTGGGAAACAGAACATATTTCATATGTTGAATCAGTGAGAGTAGGGCTCATAAAGTGCCAATAGAAATGCACTTTTTGAAGGGAAGGAGCATAGACTGAGGGACTTCAGCAATGGTGTGAGAGAGAATGTGAAGTGGCAGAAGCCACTGAAACCCAATTTATTTCACAGGACCAGTGATAGTGAGATTTCACTAAACATCACACATGTAAGTCCTATTTGCAAGAAGCAGTTTGCTTTTGTGGCCTCTGACAAAAAAGAGGTCCTTTGAGTTGTGAAAATGAATCTATTAGGCAAGATGTAATGGACCGTCAGTAGCACAGAGAAATATTATGTAGGGAAGTTGAACAGATAAACCAAATTTTTTCAATAATGAATAATTAAAAAGAATTGACCCAGCATTTCCATAAAGATAGTAAAAGAAGATAAAAAATAAAAATATGTTTACTAGCAAAAGACAATAATCAGAAACATATTGTCATTTTTTAGGTAAGAAGTGAAATAAAGTTTCCCCCATTAATTAACAATTGGTTAGTGAAACAATCATCTCTCTGGAAGAGGGTCAAGAAATTTAAATGCAGAAATTCAGAGAAGTGGTTGGAAGATACCATGAGGGGATAAAATAAGAGATGGCATAATTCAGGAAAATTGTATCCTCCTGCACCCCCCACTCCCGCCAAATTACACAAATAAATACAAAATTGATAGCAGCCCAAGGGCAAATCGACTCTGTGGCAAAGTAATACATAGCATATTAAATAAAAATAGTAAGTACAATGAATCAGAAACAGAACTGTGAAAAACCAGAAGAAAAAAGGAGCAAAACAAGAAGACTTTTGGTGTGATGGAACTGCTGTGTATGGTATTATGATAGTGGATGCACAGTTCTATGCATCTGTCAAAACAAAAATATAAACTGCAAAAGTAAATTTTACTATCAACAGTATTGAAAAATCAACCACAATTTAAGGAAATCCAAGATGAAATATAGACTGTAACAACTGTATCTGAATATTAAAGGTGTTGGATCTGATAATGAAGGCACTAAAAAAACTTTGTAAAACTGTGTTTTAACCATATAATCTAAGACTAAAATAAAAAATAACTGTAAACAAACACTGTATTCCAGTTGGTAAATTTATGTCTCACAAGGGTATTGATTTGCAATTCTGCAACTACTTTACCTGTATTCTAGCTTTGGACATAAATATAAATGTATTAATGATAATGAGAGCCAGGTGTCTGTCTGAGAAATAAAGAGAGGTTAATGCTACAGTGAACTCTGTGTTGCTGGACTGGAATCAGAGAGTGTGAACTCATATTTCTGTTAATACATTCCAGGTAGAGAGCTAAGTAATAAGTATAGATATGTGTGTATAAATGGATTTATCTCTCTCTCTCTCTCTCTCTCTCTCTCTCTATATATATATATATATATATATATATACATGTCCTAATTCTCTCAGCTGACAGGGCCTCAAAACTGACACCTCCATAGCAAGGGGCACACCTGGCAACTGAATCTTAATTTCAAAACATCCTTCTCCAACCAAAGAAGCTAGGGCTTTTTGAAGAAATACCTGCATCTAGACTTGGTGCCAAAAAAAAAAAAAAAGTGTAAAATGAGTCTTAGAGCATTTTGTGTTGCCAGAAAGAAAAAGGAGGAATAAACAAACCAAACGAAAACAAAAAACCTAGAAGGCTTATGAAAAGAACACAGGAATGAACCGTAAATAGCTTCAATCATCAAAGTCAGAAGAATTTGTGCAACAAAACAAAAACTGAGACTATTGATTGAAATACCTTAAGTAAAATGAATACTTAGTTTATAGTGATATAATGATTGAATGAATAAATTCATGGGAGGAGGGAACATTGTACATTACAGAATGATTCCAGTTAATAAGTACAGAAGGAATAAGGAAAATAGGAAATAACTATTAGAATATTATCGTAATATTTATTGCAGGCAATATTCACTGAGGAATGCTAGAATTAGTGGTAGATTCCTTAAAGTGAAACAGGATATATGCATAGCCTCAAAATATCTTTGCCCAAATAGTGATTATTTACGGTAGTGGTTTTAATATATATCCTTAAATAATTGAATAATCCTCTCTCCAGGAATTGGAACTTAATCCTTTCCATGAGATTTTTAACAGCTGCACTGCTTTGGGAGAATTTGGCTTCAACATTTCTTCTAGGGCAACTCTGAATACAGCAGATGTGAAATTATCATCTGTTTCCAGCTCGCACCCTCATGCTGAGATGACCCACTCATGAAACAACCTGAAGCCTTTTCCCCCAGTTTCAGAGAAAGAAAGAGACCCACCATTTGAGCATAGCGGTGAACTGAAGGAGAGTGCAATGACAGTAAATGATTGGTTGTGAGGGAGGGCTACCTGCTTATTTTGTATTTTTGTGATCTTTTATCTTTCTAGTGTTTTATTTCAGATGTATCATGTTAATCTTAGAATAAATGGATATTTTGTTGTTCTCACTCGAATACATGGCTTGGTGTTTCTGATAAAACACAGCCTATGTTGAGCTGTTTTGGCCACAGCCCAAGTTCTGGCTCAATGGGCACCTAGTGTCCCATGGTTGGTTGCTCCATCAGTTCCAGGTGCTGATAGCCACTTTGCTATTCTCCTGGAAAAGGGAATCATCCAAAGATCAAGAACAAGGTTTGGGGAAGAGAAGACTTAATAAAATAATTAAAGTGGTAGAACTATTTGTATGCACTGAGTCTCTACCCTGAGTATAGAAAATATATGTAGTAGTCTGTTCTCATGCTGCCAATAAAGACATACCTGAGACTGGATAACTTATAAAGGAAAGAGTTTTAATTGACTCACAGTTCAGGATGGCTGGGGAGGCCTCAGGAAGCTTACAATCATGGCAGAAGGGGAAGCAAACACGTCCTTCTTCATATGGCTGCAGCAAGGAGAAGTGCTGAGCCAAAGGGGGAAAAGCCACTTACAAAATCATCAGATCTCACGAGAACTCAGTCACTATCAGGAGAATTGCAGCATGGGGGTAACTGCCCTCATGATTGAATTACCTCCCACCGGGTCCCTCCCATGACATGTGTGGATTATAGGAACTACAATTCAAGACATTTAGGTGAGGACACAGCCAAACCATGTTAATGTACTTCCTCTCTACATATACTTTAAAAAAGACAAGCTCAATTCTTAAAGTATGTTTTATGATTAATTAAAAAGAAATAAAATAGAAAATGAAAAGCTCACACTTCTGCATAATCAGTATTATTTCATAAAATATTTTGGAATAGAGGATATAAAAATAGCAGAATATGTGGCAAAGAAACAGACCTAAAAGGAACAAAATTGTATCTTAAAAAATAGATACATAAAAATTAATGAAGTATATTAATTAAGTATATGGTATGGCATAAAAAAAGCACAACAAACAAAAACAAAGGCTGAAGAAAATGATACAAATGAAACAGAGACTAATGAGTAGCACAATAGAAAGTCAGTAAATCTCATAGGAGGAATCAAATGAAACGCTAAGTAGCTTACTTACTTCATTTATACATATAAAGTCTAAAAATTTAAATATCTGAGAAGTGAAATCAGCAGCACATTTAACTTACCTATCATAACCAAATTCTTCATTCTCCCCCACCTCACCTCAGCAACCACCACCAAGGAATGCAATGGATACTGAATATAAAGGATTTGGACAACTGTAAGGAAAACTAGAAAACAATATGGGTATGTCATACTTTATATTGTACTCCTAGATGTAAGAAGCAAAACCAAAGAAAAGTACTAGAGGAAAATGTGAGAGTTATTTTATATATTTAGAGAGGAAAATTCAGTTTTTAAAAAATGAACATGTTATTTTAGAGTAGGGTTATGTGTTAGAGTATGTCCCCCAAAACAATATGTTGAAGTCCTAATTTTTCAAACCTCAGAATATGACTTTATGTGGAAACAGAGTTATTGCAGATGTACTATAATTAGTTAAGATGGTGCCATTGGAGTGGGTCCTAACCCAATGTGACTGGTGTCCTTTTAAGAGGAAAATTTGGACACACTCTTACAGAAGAAGATGATGGTAAGACACACTGGGATAAAATGGCCATGGAACAGATGGAGGCAGAGATTGTGGTTATGCTGTGACAAACCAAGTTCTGCTAGAAACTGGAAGAGGCAAAGAAGGATCTTCACCAAAGAATTCAGAGGAAGTACAGCACTACCAGCATTTTGCTTCTGGACGTCTGGCCTCCGGAACTATGAGAATAAGTTTCTGTTATTTTCTGTTATTTTAAGCCACAAAGTCTGTGGTTCTTTGTTCCGGCAGCCCTAATAATTAATACAAATATATTTACATTTAAAGAAATGCAGAGAAGGAAGTGTAGGATTTTCATGTACTCCACACTCAGTTTCCCATATTGTTAACAATTTACATTTGTATGGGACACATGTCACAGTTACTAGCTAGGATCCATACTTTATTCAGATTTCACAGTTTTTACCTTAAGTATCCTTTCTGTATTTGTAGATCTCATCTAGAATACCTCATTACATTTAGTCATCATGTCATTTTAAGATACTGTAGATTGTGATAGGTTTTCAGGTTTTCCTTGTTTTTGATGACCTTGACAGTTTTAAGGACTACCAGCCAAATATTTTTTAGAATATTTTTCATTTGATTTTGCCTATTTTTTTCTTATGTTAGACTGTGATATAGGTTTGGAAGAGGAAGATTAGAGGTAAGATGCCATTCTTGTCAAATCATGCCAAGAGTTTGTACTATAAACATTACCTGTCACTGTTGAGATTAAACCTTGGTCACCTGGCTGAAGTAGTTTGTCAGTTTTCTCCACTGTGAAGTTACTCTTTCTGCTTCCCTTTTCCACACTGTACTATTTAAAAGGAAGTAACTATACATAGTCCTCTGTTAAGAAGTAAGGAGTTAGGCTCAGCTTCTTTGAGGCAAGGTTTGCTACCAAAACTATTTTGAATTACCTTACACAGGAAAAGCGGATTCATTTATAGTTGTTCAAAATTGGACACATTCAAGATATCCTTCCATAGGTGAATGGATAAACTGTTATAGCCATACAATGGAATATTATTCAACTATATAAAGAAATAAGCTATCATGCCACAAAAAGACATAGTGGATCCTTAAACACATATTATCAAATAAGAGAAACCAGTCTAAAAATATTGGATACTGTATGATTCCAATTACATGACATTCTTGAATTGGAAAACTGCAGAGGCAGTAAGAAGATTAGTGGTTTTCAAGGGTTAAGGGGCATGGAGGAAGGGATGAACAGATAGAGCCCAGAGAGTGGTAAAGGTGGTGAAATTATGCTGTAGGATACTGAGTAGACCGTGCGTGTAATTGTGGATACATGACATTATTGTCAAAACCTATAGAACAATACCATACAAAGAGCAAACCCTAATGTAAACTATGGCTTTACTTAATAATAATATTGGTTCATCAATTGTAACAAATGTACCATCATCAGTGTAAGATGTTAATAATAGGGAAAGTTGTATGTTGTGGTTGGGGAGAAAGAAAAGAAGTATACAGGTACTCTCTGAATGTTCTACTAAAATTTCTTGTAAAACAATAAAAATAATAAATATCAAAAAAATAAAAATATAATAACTATTTTTAAATTATCTATATTATTATATATATTCCATGTCTACATATATTTATATATTCTCTCTGTGTGTGTATATATGTATAGATACAAAGAGCTACTGATTTGTAAGCCTTGAAAATCTTAAAGAATTAAGATATTTCACTTGCTTCCAAAATTATTTTTTAATGACTTTAAGTGTTAGTGAATTCTGAATACTAGTATTTGGTATGTTTGCTTACTGTTTGAACTATAACTCCCTAGATGTAATTTTGTTACATGCATTGGCCTAATGATTATGAAGCAAGTTTAATTTGAACAAAAACTGTTTTTGGATAAATATGCTAGATCCATTATTCATACCTCTAGTGACAATATATAAGAGAAAATGGAATTCTTTCTATACCATGAGTTGGAGACGCCAAAACTGACGGCTCCTTAAAAATTCATTCATGAGCCTAGAAATCCTACTACGGTCTTAATTTTTCTCCCATTATCAACATTTATTTTGAATTTTGTGGTGATTACATTCATCATGAATTATCATATTCTACATATTTACCATCGAAGTTTAATCTAAGCTCAGTTGGACCAGGGGCCATGTGTTTTCCCTCTGTTTCCAGTCAACTCTAATCTCAGTGCTTTGAACACGAATACACAAGTGATTTTTTCATTAGCAATGTGCTTATTTTCTCAGTTTTTGGTTTCATCACAATGCCATAGGTATAAAATTAAATTAGTTAAAATCACTAAAATGGTAGATTTTAAGTGGCTACTTCATAAAAAAATGAGAAGTATATGAGGTAATGAATATATTAATTAGTTTGTTCTAGCCATTCCACTGTAATGTACATATATTTTAAAATATCATGCATATGACAAATAGACACAATTTTTGTTTGTCAACTTATTATTTGAAAGATATAAAATTCAATTGCCAGTTACCTAACCTATTGAACTAAAACTGATTTTATTTACAAAGAAGACATCAAAACTACATGAACCAACAATTTTCATTAACATTCATGGATTCACTCTGGTCAAACACTGATTGAGTCTATAATTGGTACTTTTTTTAGAATTTTATATTTATATATTTTAAATATATATTTATAATATATAATACATATAAATATATAATATATAAATAATTTATATATTTATTATATTTATATGATATATAGATAAACAAAATATATAAATGTATACATATTTATATATTTGTATTTTTTATAATTGGTACTTTTACTTTTTTAGAAAAATGTTTCCTATATTTTGTTAATAGGATAAGGTAAAACTGATACACCAAATAAAGGAATAAATTCATTTCTTCAACTTATAAACATTTATTAAGTGCTCTCACTCAGTGAAAAGTACTGTTTTGAGTCCTGTGACTCCATTAATGGTGAGGGGTTTTCTAATCCTGAAACAGTCAAGAAAATGGTGCTGATAATAAATGATACAGTAGCCCTAAAAGCAGGGTGTTATTGAAAACCTATACTCGTGGTACATTTAGAGAACTAAAACAGTCTGAAAAAGCTGGATCAGTATGTGTACGTTTGCATGTGGAATGATTGTGGGGTGTTCGTGTGTGCATGTGTGTGTGTGTATTAGGATTATATAGAGCAAATGTCAAGAGGAGGCTGAGGTGCAAAGGTGATCATGATCAAGACCTTGGTATTTCTCAATGGTAGCACTATTGGCTTTTCAAGTTGATAATTCTTCATTTTATGGTGTTGTTCTATGCATAACAGGATCATTAGCATCCTTGACATCTACATAGTAGATGCCACTTTTGCTACTAGACATTGTGACATGCAAAAATACTTCTATACTTTTCCAGATCTAGTCTAGGGAAGTGGCACTACCTACAGTTGAGACCTACAGATGTGGAAAGCATTGCTATGCTAATGTTGCTAATATTATCTTGACAATCGTGAGAAATCAATGGCTTTAACTGAGGGGAGACATAAAAATGATTGAGGACAGCTCACTCTAGCTGCATAATGAAGAAATGATAACAGAGTGCTTTTTGAGGCAGACATACTCTTTAAGAGATTGCCCATTAATTCAGGCAAAGGAAGGTGGTAGCCTATACCAGGATAACAACATTGAAATGGCAGAAGGGGAAAGATTTAAAGTGGAAAGGAGATAAAGTCAACAAAATATGGTAATTGATGTGATATGAGCTGAAAGACATGAGAGTTAAGGATGACCCTAGGTTTCTGACTTGAGCAACTAGGTGGAAGGAAGGGCCATTTGTTAATTAGACAGATTTGAGTGACGGCAGATCCCAGCAGAATAAGAGGTAATAGCCAAAGGAGCATTGTGGAAATAATAATGCTCTAACAATTATTTTGACTGTGTGATCAGAATTTGTTCTGGTTTGCTGTGACATGTGTTTTTATTGGAAGTAGCACCATTTTTCCAAATGCTATTCCCAGTATGTTTTGTTGAGTTCTATAATAATTTGAACTCAATACACCACAACAATAGTTTTTGTAATTCAAATAAGAGTAGATAATATTTTATTTTGAAAGACAAATTGGAAAATAATCATTAATTTAACGTACTATAGTTTCATGTATGCACACATAAACACTACAGTTTAACTTTTTGTATATAGGTATACTAGACAATAGACAATTATTTCCACTGTAAATGATTTTATGTCAAAGCCTACAAAACAGCATCTTACCATTAGTATGAAATTGAGATAAGCCTGCATTCTTTTGTTTTTTTGAGACAGGGTCTTGCTCTGTCACCCAGGCTGGATTGCAGTGGCATGATCTTGGCTCACTGCAACCTCTGCCTCCCAGGTTCAAGCAATCCTCCCACCTCAGCCTCCCAAATAGCTGGGACTACAGGTGTATGCCACAATGCCAGGCTAAGTCTTCATTTTTGTTTCAGTAAAGACGTTTATTAAATTGTAAAAGTAATTGTACTTTTGCCATTACTTTTAATCAGCAACATATGACTTCTGGGTGTTGTGATTTAAAGTGAATAAATTAATATCTTTATATTTTACATCAAATTTTATCTTAATTTTTAAACTTGCGAGTGTCTTTCTCAAGACATATCCATAATCATGTGACAGCAAAGAATAGACAAATATGCATATCTTAAGCAATAAATCATTTCAAAAAAGTGATTTTATTTTCACAAAGTTGTAACTTAGAAAATATATTTAACGGGATTTTAATGAATATTTATAAGGTAATGTATACCATGGTGGGTAGAAGGTGCAATGGAAGTTAAGAGTCTCATATGTTGGCAGAAATCTAAGCTTTGTCTTTTATTAACTGTTTTACTTTGGAAAGTAAGTTAATTCTCAGTTTCCTTGTTTATTATAGTTTTATTAGAAACACAACATAAAGTGCTAACAAACATTAAGTACGAAGTATAACAGTCTGTAGGCTAAGGGTTTCAGCCTTGAATCCAGTTGTTGGGCTTCAATTTCCAGTCCCATCTCTTGGTTGTTGTTGTTCTTGTTGAGACGGAGTCTCGCTCTGCCGCCTTGGCTGGAGCGCAGTGGCGCTAACTTGGCTCACTGCAGGCTCCGCTTCCCAGGTTCACGCCATTCTCTTGCCTCAGCCTCCCCAGTAGCTGGGACTACAGGCGTCCGGCCACCACGACCGGCTAAATTTTTGTATTATTTAGTAGAGACGGGGTTTCACCGTGTTAGCCAGATGGTCTTGATCTCCTGATCTCGTGATCCCCCCGCCTCAGCCTCCCAAAGTGAGTGCTGGGATTACAGGCGTGAGCCACCACACTGGGCAATTTCTGAAGTATTAAAAATATACCCATATCTACTGGTTCAAAGTGAATTTTAAATATGTCTCATCTCTTATGAGCTGATTGAACTTAGGCAAATTACTCTACCTTCTTGTATGTAATTTTCATCTTTGAGAAATGAGAATAATAGTATCCAACTTATATTGGATTATTTATAATTGTAAATTTGTATATGGTTGTTTAGAAGATTATAGTATAAATTAAATAATTCATGTTCTACGTATAAGAACAAATGCTATACAAAGGGCACTGAATATATGTGAATTTATATTTTTATAATAGTGGTAATAATAAGAAGAGGTGTCATAATTAAGAAGCAATATTCATTCATTTACTAGATCCACAGTATCAGAAACTTGAAACTCACGATATAGAAGTCAATGTTTCTGTATGTATATTTGTCTCAATTTGTTATATACTAGGCCAAATATAGTAATTTCTGAGTATTCTATCTTTAAATATCCCTTTATTTTAATTTTTAAGGCTAAGTAAAAAGGAAAGTCACCAGGTAGACCTGATGTTGATTACAAAAATCAAGAGTCTGGTAACCAATGGACAAAATTAGTATGTTGCATCTTGTACATCCAAAAGGTCTTAATTTTTTCCCTAAATATATTACATGTAATATCAATGGTAGCCATGAAACAGGACCAGCAGCGGACAGAATTCCAGAAAAGTGGCAGAAACAATGAAAAAAAAAAAGCAGTTGATAACAGATAGCTTGTTTAAAAGTGAAGGACTAAAGCATGAGGCTCGTAGTAAAGTTTCATCTTCAATTTTATGTTTGTGTTTTATGGTGAGAATTTCAAGAAATGAATAATTTTTATGTGGAATATGGGGACATTCAATTTATCGCAGTTCCCAAGAGTTTTCAATCCTGCATGTATATTATCATCACCTTAGAAGTTATTTTTAAAATAGCCATGCCTGTCTCATGCCTTATACCAATTTAGTTAGAAACTTAGGTGAGCAAACACTGATATGTTTAAAAATTTCCTAGTCGATTCTCACGGGGAGCCAGGAAAAGGAGTCACTGAAATATATATGCAACAAAATTGTACTAATTATACAAATAATACAAATTAAGGAACTTAGAAAGGTAATTTTGTTTAAGAACACGTAGTATATAGGAAGCAGTATTCTAAATGCTAAATGTTACGCATTTAAAATTCATTTGCTTCTGATGTAGCAAATGAAAACAACCACTTATAATGAGTACTGTTTGTATGTGAACAAACCAAGCTAAAATCATCACAATAATGTATTCTGTCTCTTGCACTAAACAGCCATGCAATTTTTCTGTGTGTTTTGTTTTCTCAGAATTCATTACTTGAATAACATAAAATAGAACTTTTGCAATCTGAATCAAGTTATTATAAATTATGAATAATGGCTATTTAACAGTACAAAAGTGCTGGAAGTTTTATTTGAAAGATTCTATTAATATCATGGAAATGCAAAGTGAAAATATTTCTTCTAGTATATATGTTAGTTTATTTATTTATAAATTTATGTATACCACACAAATAACAATACTAAACATGTCACTTTATTAGCCTATTCTCTATAAGTTTAACTTAAATTTGCCACTAATATGTTAATAACCTTGACTAGAGATTTCAAAATGTTAATACTCAGGATGATTTTTAAAATAATAATTTGTCATGTTGAATTCAGGCTTGCTTGATCTTGCAAATCCTATATAGAAAGTAAGTTCTGTGAGTTGAAGTTGAAGCATAGATGTTATGGAAATTTAGATAAATATCAACACATTTTATAATATTTTCATAGAGCTTAATATTATTGCAACAACAAAGAAGGCTGTATTTGGAAATAGGGTTGGGATTTGAGTTAAAGCTTCAAAATATGTGAAAAAGCTTATACAACAAATCATCTTACAGATCGCCTACATTTACATTTACATGCAATGA